>NC_056583.1:21652105-21952105 GCF_018340385.1 Cyprinus carpio
AGGACCGGGATGAGGTTAACTAGGTCGTTGTAGGTGTAGTAGGTAAGTAATTGATTTTTATATTCTGCCTCACCAGAGGAATTATAGAATATAGATATAATTATATATATAATAGATAATATATCTATTATATATATATATATATATCTTATATATATACAATATATATATTGGAAGGAACACTTAGCTTTTAAGCTGATAACTATTTTCACAATATTGCTGTTTTTTTTTTTTTTCTTTTTTTTGGTACGTACGGTTTTTAATTGCAAAATTAAAATCAGACTTTCTTGGCTAAAAGGTGTGAGCAGAAAAAAAGAAGAAAAGATATACGGAGCAAAAGAGGAGTAAGAAGGAAGAGAGGAAAAGAGAAAACGCAGACAATGAGAGGAGGAAGGGTAGAAGTGAAAATGAAGAGAAGAAAGGGAAGAGCGGTGAACAGGGAGAAGAGGACCTAGAGTACGAGTGGGGGAAGAAGACGGGAAGGGGGGCCTTCTCTTTTCAGAAAACATATTAAAGAAATCATTCTATAAATCAGTTAGCTCATTTTTGTTGTCGGGCTGCTTCTCTGTAAGAAACAGAAGGAGGACGAGATACCAAGGCTGCTCGCTGGTTCTACAACAGAGGGCTAGCGAAACATCCAATATTACATATCCTGAAATCTCTACGCTGGTAAAGTAACAGACGTTTTTGATAACAAGGATCCCTCAAATCATGCGACAGCACCAGAAAACAAAGATGGGGAGCGAGCCAGAGATTCATACAAAGACCACAATTGCTTTCAACGTATTTATTTGTATTCTACGGACTTGCATGAAAGAATAATAGCAGTAATTGCGATACTAATAATGATTTATGAATAAAAATCTAAGAAGGGTGCCGAAGGCTTGGTGGGAACTAAATAAGCAAAAAACGACAGAGGGGGGAGGCCACTGGAAAAAAATATACGCACAGTAGCTAGAAGGAACCACCGTGGATTAGATTGTTCATTGTGCAGAAAATGATATATCTGTTTTTAATTCCTTTGCCAACTCCTGATCGTTAAAACTCAATTTTGTATTCAAGTTTCATATTTAATAAGTAGCAATGAAGCTGCCAACAGTCGCCTTTCTGCCCTTTCATAACACTGCAAAATATGAGTCAACACGGAAGTCTCGCTCATTGGATTTGCAGCTGCTGCATTCCACTGCAAACAAGTCAAATGAAGATCTTAAAACAAAAATCCTGGGAGGAAAAGTCTTGGGGTTTCACTGAGGTACAGCAGACTTGTACGAATGGTTTAAAAGAAACCAGAGCCTCAGCTCGCACCAAGCCATTTCACGAATTTGCTCGTATGGTCACCTGCTTTTGAACACTTGTCTAATTTGAATGCAGATCTATGAATCAGTCCTGAGAAGAGGAGAATGGCAGCGGCATAATTAAACACCTTACAGTAGGTCCCAGTAGGTAACCCTGTCTGTCACTGCATTACTTTGACTGGGAAATTCACTAAGAATAAATCATGACCAATAAGAAATTAATTTTACTCGCCTGTCTGTATAGTTTTAGCACCTGTTTCCCCTCAAAGGCTTTTTAAAAAAAAAAAAAAAAAAAAAACATAATTTTACAATTTATTTGGGGAATTTAATGGTTTATACAGCTGATAAAACAATAATCCATCAGTAATTTTAACTTTAAACATTTGCAACCATGCAAAAAAATATATATATATTTCTGTATATAATATTGTGAAAAACTGAAAAAGAATCTGATCTGAATTAGCACAGAAATATGCACAGATTAAGCACCTTTACAATCAAAGCTCAATCCAAAACTGTTTCTAAACAAATAATATTTGGTGGATTTTATTGTGAGGAAGGAGACAAACAGGATTGACTTTTTTCACTGGAAGGAAGCTTACTATTTAAGACTGGGAGTACACGGCCCATGATGGTTTAAAGGTGTGTGCTTTAGCGGTGGGTGATTCTTACAAACACACAAGCTTTTCACTTCACAAGGCGTTAATTAATGGACCTGGAGTGGTGTGGTTGCTTGTAGTTATTGTGATGTTTTTTATCAGCTGTTTGGACTCTCTCATTCTGGCCAGCACCCATTCTTAGAGCATCCATTGCTGAAAAATGATGTAATGCTGAATTTCTCCAAAACTGTTCTGATGAAGAAACAAGCTCATCGACATATTGCATGGTGTGTGGGGTGAGTAAATTCTCAACATTTTTTTCATTTTTGGGTGAACTATTCGCTCAGGATTTATGGCTTGAGTAGTTGGTGGTGAAATAGCTTATGTAGTTTTTCTTGCACTGGAAATGCGATGTGTTAAAGCAGCACATCTGTTTTGTAAATTCACCTAAGTATGAGCATTCAAGAAGCTTTATCACTGCTGTTTAAAAGGGTGGTTGCTAATAAAGCCACCATTAGTGAGTTCTGCTAATCAACACCTGACACATCTAGGACTTGCATCTTCTGTCTACTTCAAGAACTACTGTCTGAACCAGAAAAAGACTCAGTCAAACTGATAAGATTTTCAACCTGCACTCCTGCAGACTTCCCTTCCAACATTCCTGAGATATCGACTCGCATTCTGAGCAATGATGGTTCTTTGAAATATTTTGCATCTCAAGGTCCGTTGCCAAAACCACCCATCCACTCCCCTTCCCCACTGGGAGCAGTAAGTTCAAGAAGAAGGCGTTTCAAAGAGGCTTCTGGGAAGTGCATAGAGGCAGAACATTATTGATTTGTTTTGTGGCTAAACATTCTTCCCCAGCTCTCCGTGACATGTTCCTCCTCCTATGTATTACCCCTGGGTGTGTCATACAGGCCCGAACAGAATCTGAGTGGAGGAGGGACTGGACTCTCTCCTCTGGAAAGCTTTAGATTCTCCCCAGGTGTCTGCACACACCAAAGATGTGTGATGAATTCCCACTGGGAATGAAGAGCACGATCTATAGTTATTTTCTATTCAATGACATGCTGCTGTACATGGCGTGTGGAATCTTGTGAGCACGGTGTGTACTGAAAAAAAAAAAAAAAAAACAATATGAGGTAAAGCTCTCAGGAAATGCTCTAAAAAGTACAGCCGCCACAAAAGCAAATAATGCATTAAACAGCAAATATCAGCCCAGAATAAATTGCTGAATAAAAAATGCATTGGGGCAATAGATCGAGCAAAAAGAGTACAATTCTGTCACCTTATTTACACTCACACCTTTTCATGCCGTCCCAAAGCCCCATGTTTTCTTTCTTCTGTGAAACACAAAAGAATAATGTTTTGAAAAATATTCAAAAACTGCTTATTTCTATGTAGGACAAAGTAAAAAAATAAAAAAGGCTATTTAGGTCCAAAAGTGCATCTGAGTCTTAGCTGGTGTAGCTGGTTTTGGTACGGTTTTAATCCACTTAATCATGCTAAAAACTATGCTAGGCGACATGCTACTAGTCACTTGCTAATCATGCTAAAAAAACATGCTAGCGACATGCTAGTCACTCTCGCTAATCATGCTAAAAACATGCTTTAGCGACATCTTAGCGACATGCTAGTCACTTTCTAATCATGCTAAAAACATGCGACATGCTTTAGTCACTTGCTCGCTAATCATGCTAAAACATGCTGGTGACGCATGCTAGTCACTTGCTAATCATGCTAAAAAAACATGCTAGCGACATGCTGGTCACTTCTTGCTAATCATGCTAGAAACATGCTAGCGACATGCTGGTCACTTGATAATCATGCTAAAAACATGCTGGCGACATGCTAGTCACTTACTAATCATGCGAGAAACATGCTAGCGACATGCTGAGTCACTTGCTAATCATGCTAAAAACATGCTGACGACATGCTAGTCACTTGCCGCTAATCATGCTAGAAACATGCTGGCGACATGCTAGTCACTTTGCTAATCATGCTTAAAAATGCTATGCTAGCTACCAGTCACATGCTAATCGTATGCTAAACATGCTAGCGACATGCTAGTCACTCGCTAATCATATGCCTAGTCGCACTTCTTAATTATGCACAGCAACATGCTACTTAACTTTGCTAATCATGCTAATGACATGGTAGTCACTTGCTTTTAATGCTAGCAATATGTTAATCACTTTCTTTTTTAAACTTGAACTTTTCAAAATTTTAAATCTTTTTAACTTTTTAAACTTTTCAAGACTTTCTAAATTTTTCAAACATTTCTGGTCAAGGCTTTTTTCAAAGCCAACTTAAAAGTTTGAACACAAACTTTACTATCTAGTTTCAAATGTAATTTATCCTGATTTTCAAAGCTCAATATTTAGCATTATTACTCCGTCGTCTGTGTTACCTGATCTTTAAGAAATCAATAAAACATGCGGATTTAATTCTCATGACGATTTCTTATTACTAACAATATTGGAAGTTGTTCTGCAATAATCTTTTCAAGAAACTTTTTAGTGATGGATATGAAATGTTATGATTTTTTTTTTTCTTTCAATACTACTACCCTGCTGCTAATTACATACTGATTAAAACATTTAAATGCTCAAATGGAGAAATGAACACACTGAGAAACAAACACACCTCAGGCAGGGAAAATTTTGCGTATGAGACTGTTTCACACTCTTCACACTAACAGTACAATTCAAATATATGAGTTTCACACCAGCTTAGACCTCACATTTAAGTGCAGGAGAAATGTTTTATAATAATTATGTTCTGCGTTTTTTATTTATAATAGGTCTCACTTCAATGCCTATTTCTTTTCTACTGTTATACAACCTACAATCTCCTGAAATCTACTTACAGCATATTGTGCCTCAACTCCCTCAAGCCAATATTCTGTAGCAAATATCATACTTTCCATATTTCTAATATTTTATTACATCAACAAACATTTATGCAGTTATTAAGACTGAAGGGGCTTTGTCAAACTATCTTTTATTTGCATCGCTAAAGCACTGAAATCGATTTAAAACCGGACCTATAATAAACATTTGTTTCCACAAAATCTCTTATGCTGCCAAGGTTATTCACATTTGTGTTAATCCCCTCGACAAAGTGCACAGTGCCCTACCAATTGTCTTTACTGCATAATGAGAGGAAAGGGCACTCTTGAAAAGAAAAAGTCATTAGTTTTGCTGGGAACATCGATGTTTGTCTGAGAGAATTTAGATGGTGTAGAGTAAAAATCAAAGCTGTTAGATTTAAAAAAAAATTTGCATGAGAACAATGAGGGGGGATGTAGTTTGAAAGCTTGTGAGAGGTTGTACAGTTTCAAGGACTTACAAAGGACTTTCTTTTTTGATTAGAAGATTGCCGAAGTCCACTTATAGAGAGAGGACAAAGTCTCTTGCATTAAACTTTTCAAAAGTTGTGGGGTGAGATTTGTGTAATCAAAATGTGCAGCATTTATGAGATACAATCTAAATGCATGTCAACAGCAGTGAGATGAGAGTAAAGATAAATTCTCAACATGAAGTTTGTAGAGACATTTTCATGGTGGATAATGATGTTGGACTCAATGTATAAACCGGACCATCGTATATAATCATGTTAATAGGATAATATTCCTATGGAAATAATAAAACCAGCATCTCAGATACACAAATTAAAAACACGTAAAGTATTACCACAGATGCTAAATAAAAGAAAATCACTTCATATATTTAGTTAATTAGGCACACAAATAGATTGTCTACTTTTAAAAGTGAGGCCAAAACCCCTACTAAATCGTTGTTGTTGAGTTCAAACTAACATGTATTCATTCAAAACAGTGTTTTTGGGTCCCAATTTCACTCTTTCCATTGGCAAATTGGACCACGGACAGGTTGCTGACATGCTTAAAAACCATGAACAAACCTAATAATGGTAAAGAAGATACTATCGATAGACTGCATTATATAGGACAGCATGAAATCCTAAGGTGGTGTCCTCAGCGTCCCCTGGTACTGTGTACAAACTGTGCATGAAGAGTCCTCGAATGCATTCTCTCTACTACTGGCTCTCTTCAGGTCAGCAGTGGTACTACAAATGATTTGCAGCACAGTCTCTGGCGCCATACAGTGGTAAGACGACAAAATGGAACAAGAGTAGGCTTTATTTAAACACTTTTTACCAGAGGACACAAAGAAATCAAACGTTCTATTTTTACTTACTCTTTTCTCCAGTGGGTTTCTCCACTTCCAATTTGATTCCCGCTAAACGGTTGCTTTAACACCAGAGAAAAATCCATCTCTCGTCTGAAAAGCAATTCTAGCATTCTCCAAAGACAAAAATAATAAAAGCAGGGAAGATGATGAAATGTAAAGAGGAGAGTCTCCGTTGAAGTTATTCTGCTTGAGGGCACACTGATGAAACCAATTTACAAAAAAAAAAAAAAACATTCTGGAGTAGAAAGCTGAAGGGTGTTAAAACCTTTGTTATCAGCAAACAGATCTGACCGTGCATATAAGGGGATAATATACAATCATGGTCGTTATCGCAAAATACACACCAAAAAGGGTCACCAGGTCTGGTATTCATCCTGAATAGTGTTTATTTCTCTTAGCAAAAATTACAGGGTTACTGTACATCATGAAATACACAGCTACTTATCAAAATACATAAATGATAGACATGAATATTTAAGTTATGCTATGCAAAATAGAAAAGACAGTTATTAAAGTCATCTCAGAGCTTGTTTCTCTTCCTCTCTCTAAATGGGAGAAGTTCTTCTGGAAACAAGGCCGCTGAAAATATCAGCTGTAACTCTACTCCATAAAGGCTTAGTATGTTATAGGTGATTTTTATATTGTAAACATCACTCAGCCATTTCCATTTTAATAGCTGTTTTTTGGACTTTTGCATGTAATCATATTGCACCAAAACGCAAGCATATCTTATTAAAATTACAGGTAATATGTATTGTCCTCTGAAACACTGACAGTAATCAAAAACCATAATTTCCAGAGCAGATAGCTTCCTTTTGAGAAATGATGTTGGGTGTGTGTTCCCATTGTTCCCCACATGAATATAATAAACCATGGGACACATGCAGCAATGCACACTGTGCTCACATACATACACATTCACACCGCAATCTAGACCTCCAAAGCTGTCTCTCATTGCACTAAATTATACTACAAATTGTGGAACAAAACTCGTAGTCGTTGACTCCTCTCACCTCAGTGCTGTCTCTAACACATGAACCGGGATCTTCAGGAAGTGGGTGTTGTAAGTAGTCATTGCAAGTCGTGAAAGGCCTGTATCCAACGTTGGTCATATCTTTACTTCCTCTAAAGATCAAAGGTCACTGCACTGCGGATGGGTTTGGCCGGAGCTTGTCATTACATTGCTTCACGACATGGATCCATATCTATAAGTCAATCAACTGAAACCTGCATTCTAGTCACCCGACTCTGCTCTGTAAAAACAACCAGGGCCTGCAGCCACTTCAACGGTCCCATGGAAACTAAACACTGAATCGTATCCTTCAAGGTAAGCCATAATCAAAATGAGATGGTACACCTTGAGTGGAATTTGTTGCCGTTATTTGAGACAATGAAAGGGGACCAAGCATCTCCGGTGAGGAGGATAAAAATGCATTTCAGTGCCTTCTTTAACAAGAAGAAAAAGGAAGTATTGATCTGTTCTGCCCTGTGGATTACTGCTTGCTGAGTGTTTGAACAGTGATATTTATGCATGCAGGTGCTCCCAAAAATCGCTAGCTGTGCAAGTTTGGAGACAGAAAAAAAAAAACAAAAAAAAAAGAAGAAGAAAAAGATGCACCATAAATGTCCCAGCTAAAGATTATTCTGGCCAACAAATGCTGAAACCTAGATGGGTAAGTCTGCTCCTGACCCTAAAAGGTCAATAAGTCTAGAGAAAAGGTATCTGTTCAAATTTTTCTCCTGATTTGTAACCTGGAAAACAATAAAAATAAAAACAACAACAACAACAAAAAACATCATCAACAACACACAGTCACACTTAAAGTCAAAAATATCTTTTGCAACTAACCTGGGCAATTCAGTTACTAGGTCAGTGAACTAGACTGTAGACAGTCTGTGGGCAGCGGTCTGAATCTGAGACTAGTGACCATATGTCCTTACTATAGTAATAGCATGCCTACTATCTGGATAACAGTTCTACTATCCTAGATGGTCAATAGAGCTAAAATACATGAAGGAAAACGCACCAATGATGCAAAACATGTTAGTAAGTACTAAGCTGGACTTCCTGTCAGCTTTTTTATTCATGGTGATGTCTGACATGTTGCCCTGAGGGGTTTGACCCCTTGATCATGGACCACCCAAGTTACTTTTAGCTTTTTGACCTCTCAGGGCAAAAAGTTAAAGGTCACCATCAGATCAAAAAGGTTGACAGGAGTCCAGCATAGTGACTATTCAGGTTTTTACATAGAATCACAACTGCATGAGGCTGGATACACCATTATCCATTTGAAGTTTTCTTATTTTTGCAATATTAATGTACACAGTATATTGTAAACACTTCAGCAATATACATTCCTCATGCGAAAAATAAAACACATTAAACTAAAGCTAACTTTATGTGTGAAAGAATGAGCAAGACCACAACAGAAAAAGGGAAAGGGTTGGTGCTCATTCACTGACTGACTGGCCCTCTCTGACAGAGAAAATAGTAAACTGCATTTCATCTTCTCTTGACTTTGAGGCTCACTAAAGACACTCAGAGCAAAAGACAGGTCAAGGTCACAGTCACCTGATATGCTTGTTAAAAAAAAAAAAAAAAAAAAACGAAAGTGCGTGCCTACCTATTTCTCCCCCAAAGTCTGCACTCCAGAGGACACTAAACTATCAATTTTGAGACCATCTATAAAAAAAAAAAATTAAATAAAAGTAAAGAACAGTTACAACTAGATTCCACCACTACATATTTTAAATGCAGGAGGAGAGTTTGAATAGATTTACACCACACATGAAACATGGGAGAATTTGTTAAAGTAATGACACTTTAGAAGAATTCCACATTCCTAGGTTTAACTAATCACTTTAACTAGGCAGTAAGGTGTATGCTGTTATGCAATCTAGCACTGACATTATTTCCATGGTACAAATGTACATGGCAGTCCCTTAGACCTTGACAGATGAAGAATACTGTCCACACCTGTAGCAGAGGAGCTCTGGGGAGATTTGGCAATAGCCTGAAGCTTTCTGGACATACGTGGGAACCATAAATAACTACTTGAGATAACTGATGTTGAGCTGCTCTGAGGTACAGCTGCACCAGAGGCCTGAAACCCTTTGCTCCAAGTAACTGCAACCCAGGGTTATCAACCCTGTTAAACTACAGCATGCAAAGAAAGTGGCTGCTCTAATAATTATAGTGAATGCAATTTTAAATCTTATGTAATGCATATAAAATTTTTAACTCCCTAGTACCATTTAGACACACAGAGACATGAAGACACCAGCATATGGAATCTCAACAATGGGTGACAATCAAACAAAATGTTTCATGCTGCAATGCATGTGGGTAACGCCATAGTAAAAATCCCATCATGCACTGCAGTATGAAACCAATTGTCACCACTGTTGAGGGATCATATGATAAGTGTTCATTTCTAAAAACCTGAGCAGATGCAGTCGCTCTCTCAGCAGTTCTCTCTCTCCTCGCTTTTTTTTTAATATCAAAACATTACAGAGGCATTTGTTTTGAGTGGGGCTTTTTTTTTTACTTCAGTATCATTAAACTCAATAGCTGAGTATCCTTCAATAATCCAAGAGAGAGAGACCACTTCATGGATGTTCATCCATCAGAGTTATCAGAAAGAGAAGTTTAGCTCACCTGTTACTTCAAGGTTTGATTCAGCAATGTACAAAACATTTGCTGTGAAACAACATTGCAATTAATTAGAATCAGAGGGCTACAGGCAGGTGTGTTTGATCAGGGTTAGAGCTAAACTCTGTAGGGACACCGGCCCTCCAGGACCGAGTTTGACCATGCCTGACCTTAGGGAAGTCTGCCATTGAGATGGTTTTTGGCTCTTAGACGATGAGGTTGGTCCACTTGGAGCACTGTGACTGTACACAAGCACTTTGCATTCAAGGGCAAAGGGGATATTGGCTAGAGGTACCTAGCATCTTGTGTGAGAAGAGCCATTAGTACAGGTGCTTACTGACTGTACTAGGCACATAAGTGTAGTGTCTGTCTGCCACCTGAGTGTGCCAGTTCTGGGAGCTTGAAATATACTTGTAGGTGCTCTAAATTGGCAGATTTCCTGGAAACATCAAGCAGGGAGGAACCACCACTTAATATACAGTGTGCATCTCAAATTAGAATGTTGTGAAAGTTAATTTCAGCAATTCAACAATTTGTGAAACTTGCATATTAAATAAATTCAATGCACACAGATTTTGGCTCACGCTTAACAAAAAGCCACCATATTGTCCAAAGGAAATTGAGAAACAAACAGAGAGACTACACACAGATGAGCTGAAGGACACTGTCAAAAGATACCTGGGCTTCCATACCACCTCAGCAGTGCCAACAAACTGATCTCCTCCATGCCACGCAAGGTACCTTGCGTCTGGAGAAATGAACCGCCAGTAAACCTGCTTCCTGTCTGCATGGGTGCAGTGTGTGACTAGAGCCTGCCAGCTCTACTCCAGGAGCTGGATGTTGTAGAGCTTTTTCCACTGGGTGACTGACTAACACCTAGGGGGTGAGGCAGCAAGCTTAGCATATCCAGATGACCCAGGACTAAGCAGAATGTGAGGGTACTTTGTAACTGAATGGATAAGCCACCATCTCTACCACTTCCTTCCTGTTTGGAGGCAAGATGGCTGGGACTTGCTGAGGTAAGGGTGGAGGACTTACTGGGAGGCTTAGAACCTTGAGAGGGAGAGCTGCTTTGTGGTGCCATAGCTCCAGAGTTTTGAAAAAACCTTGGGACCGTCTAGAAGTGAAAGGTTCTCACTGGGATGTTGGCTCAGAGCAGAGGATGCACTTGAGGCAGCTTGACTGTACTCAGGCACTCTTGAATCAAAGTCATCAGGAAATTCTGGCTAAGGCATGTTTGAGACTTCACAGAAGTGCTATCAGTAGAGCTGATGGAGCCTCCTGCAGAAGACAGTGAAGAGAACCTACTCTGAGACCAAGCGCTGCTCTTTTAATAAACAAGATCCTTGTGAAACTGCCTGAAATCCTTGGGTCCTAGAGGTTGAAGGCCTCCACTCCTGAGATGACTGGCTTGGAGAAAGGAAACCACACCAAGTTGCTTGATAGTACTGACTGGACACAGGCAGTTTTGCGCCCAAGGAAAAAGCTGGAGCATGCTGGCTAGTGGTACCTTGAGGCTGGACAGACAAACCATAAATACTTCCCTGTCCAGGTAACTAATGACAGGAAGCTGTCAGCTGAGTGCCAACTCTGCTCTGTGTATACTGGCTGTAAGAGCTCTGACCAGTGGTAGACTGGCTAAAACCTAGGGGTGAGGCAGCAAAATTGGCATACAAGGACCCGGGGGTATTCTGACTTTCAGTACTTAAAGACTGGGTGAGCAGACCACTTGCAGAACCTCCTGCCAGTTGTGGCTCAGAGCTGCCCTGATAAGTAGAAGTAAAGAGACGGTGGGAACTGCTCAATGACCCTGTGGAAGAGCTACTATGTGATGAAAGCAGACTAGAGGTTCCTCCCAACTTAAGGCCAGAGCTGGAGGAGCTTTGATAACTGGTGGGTGGCGCAAAAACATGAGGTGAGAAACTAAGCTTTGACAGGATGGATGAGCCACTGTAACTACCACCTCATACTGGTGTGGAAGCAAGTTGAGCAGAAACTTTGCAGTCCAGAGCCATACTGAGAAGATAGAGCAGGCTGGGTATAGGGACCTTTCCCGCTAGCAGCCTTGTTAAATACTTTCTGGGTATTTGGACTGGAGGAAACCTGGAGTTGTAGCAGTGATGAAATGCTGTCCAAGACACTTGGTGCACTTTGGGTATGAGACAGATCCATAACTGCTGGAAAAAGCCTCCTTTTACATACTGATGTGAAAGAAAACAGACCTGCTGACATTTGGGTACTTCCCAGCAAGCATATTAGAGGCCACTCCATCACTGGAGCCTCCAACACAGAAGACTGGATTTCCCTAGAGAAGGAGAGCTTGTGGACAGACCAATTCTGAGACTGAACACTAAGAAACCCAACCTAGAGAATATAAGAACAATGAAAGTTGACATCTAAATAAATTACTACTGTTTTTGTGTTGTAGTTATTTAATACAAGTCTCATTTTTCATTAACATGACACTCACCTTCATAACCAACAGCATGTTTCAAGAAAATCAATAAGTGAACCCTAGGGAGAAAGAAAGTTAACTATTCACATAATACATGTGAACTGAGAACTTAAAAATTTTATTAACTGCTTCAACCCCAGATCCA
Organism: Cyprinus carpio; assembly: GCF_018340385.1. NCBI lineage: Eukaryota > Metazoa > Chordata > Actinopteri > Cypriniformes > Cyprinidae > Cyprinus > Cyprinus carpio. The sequence goes on from NC_056583.1 coordinate 21,664,466, forward strand.
TAGCAAAAAAAGAAGAAAAAAAAAACTGCTTTGTCGCGAAGCAATTCTGTTATTTAAAACAGAACAGCTACAAACTGAAACAGGCATTTGTCTTTTATAAGCCTGTTTGTCCAATCAGCATAAAATACTGTTCACCTGTGAATACTTACCTGGATATTTGATGACTGAATTTGCCAATTAGTAATTAAATACAATCATCTGACTCATCCATTTGCAGCCATTACAGACCCCATAAGGACTGCACCCACAAAGTCCCTACCTAAAAATGTATATTACTAATTATACTAAGACATTGCAAATCCTTTAAACCACAGCACAAATTGCTTGAAGATTTTTAACTGAGCGTATATGCTATCATAGTAGACCTACATGTATTATCTATTCTGAAGGTTTAAGTAAATATTTGCATATGCATAACTTAGTACACACACACAAAAAAAGAAACATATTTTTTTTTTGCCTTAACAGTCCCATTGTAGATATACACTATGCACAGGGGTGTCCATTTCCATTAATTCCATTCTACTACTGTTTTAATAGTGATGATAAGCTAAAGTTATCCTTCATAATCGTTAAGGCAGTATGATAAAACTCTGTGTACCTGTAGTGCTTGTGCACGACTATGAACAAGGGGTTGCCATACGTTTCAGTTAATGCATCAGTAAATATGAGTGTGCTATTGAGGGGAAATGTGATGAAATGTTTAAAAGCTTTCCTCAACACAACAATCAGGTTATCATGGGAGCACTGCAATTATGGGTGTGTGAGAGGAACATAATGACCACTCGTGCACTCAGCTCAAAGCCAGATGAGGTGTGGGTTGACTGCTGATTAATATTTATGGATCTTTAATCACAATAAGAGAGTTCTTCCTGTCCCCAAGAGTTTGGCAGAGTTACTCTGTCTGAAAAGCTCAAGGATGACATTAATTAAAAACCAGTGGACGTGATCGTGAATGATTCATCCATCATTCCCGCTCTCATTAAAGAGGTCCATATCCATCCAGGATAAAAACTCAAATAAAGGCGGCAAAAATTGGCCTACTCGAAACAACCTGCAATTAAAAGCAGCTGGATGAGCTCTTTAATGAGGGCACAGATTCACACAAGGGTGGTTTTACATGCCAAATCTTTGGCTCTGACTGACAGAGACAAAACTGGATTTACATTAAGGCCAAGTTAACATGATATAAACATCTATCTGATATAAACATTTTAAATATAAAGGCAAATGCACACTGACGCATCACAGAAAACAGTAAAGCATCGCCTACCCAACGAACATCTAATCATTGTGTTAAAACAGGAAATTACTTGCAATTTAAAAAGAAAATACCCATATATACATGTATAAGTCTTATATTTTGTCCAATGTCATATTTATTGAAATTGGCTGCAATGGGATGGACATTCTCATTCTAAAATATTTGATTGGGCAAAAATTTTTGGTCACAGCAGACATATTTAAGACACATCAATACCCAGTGTACATTTTAAACTCTTGATTGACCACTTGTAATCAGATTACCAGAGACTGATGTAAAATACCAGGTATGAACAAGATCTAAAATATGTCAATGCAACAAAAACAAATTAGAACACATTTAGCTTTCTTGGATTTATATCATAGGACCAACATTGAATTTGAAAATTAGTAATTTCCTAATAAAATGCTAACTTGGATGGAATAAGTCTAATTCGAGTCCTCCATTCCTGAAGTTAACTGAGCAGGTTACAGGCATATCAGCGATGTGATCCACATGTTCTTCAGTGCTGAAGTGGTTTAGTTTTCTCCTTTCAACACAGATGTCAGCTCACCATTCTCTTTCAGCTCCTGTTTAACAAGATAAACATTTCCCATCCATTATGAAACACCTTTACAGTCCATCAGCTTTTACTAACTTCTTCATGCTATGTGTTTGTGCTATATTTTGTTTTATATTTCTTTAAAATAAATAACATTTGGGTGGGTAATTAATGCAATGACCCTAACTCTTAAGATTTTTAAATATTTTGTACATTTAGGTGCAGAGATGGTCCTGACAGCATTGGCTCTCTTCATATTGCCTGTTATAGTTACAGAGCTTCATCTACCCTCTGCTGGAGAAAAACGCCTACTGCAGGACACGGTATATCTCTACAGGCAGATGAAATAATTTTCTTTTTTTACTGTAAAAATGACAGCAAAACATGTATAATGTTACAAACGTTTTCTATTTAAAACAAATGTTTTATTAAACTTTCATCAAAGATTCTTGTATCATAATTTTCACAGAAATAACGGTTTTCAGCACTTTTCAACCCTGGCTGCTGAAAATTCAGCTTTGCAGAAATCACAGGAATAAATTACATTTCAATATATATTCAAATAGGAAATAATAATAATAGTTATTTTGAGTTAAAATTTAATTATTTCATATTTCACATTATTTTTTTTATCAAATAAATGCAACCTTGGGGAGTTTCTTTCAAAAACATTAAAACATATTATTGACCATAGGTAATATATTTTTTGCTCTTCAAACCTATGTGTGTGTGTGTGTGTATATTATATTATATATATATATATATATATATATATATATATATATATATATATATATATATATATATATATTCTCGATTCCTAAAATCTAGCATTATTTACATTCATTACAGCTGAAGCATTACAACTGCAGTGCTATTTGTAGTGCATATTTCTAAATTTATCTTTATCCAAGTAAGGAGATTCATGTTAACCGCTTTTATGCATTTCACCTTGACTATGTCCAGTCCTCCGATCAGATCCCCTTTAACGTACAGCTGTGGGAACGTCGGCCAGTTGGAGTATGTCTTGAGTCCTTGCCTAACCTGTGGAGAATCAAAACTGCACATTTTAGCTAAAAACACAACAAAGAATCTATTTATTTAGGGATATTTACATAGTAAACAAAATCATATTGTAAACATAACTGTTTAACTGTTCATTAATTATTCAGTTCTCAGTTTGTAAGGAGCTCACTAGATTTTGGAACACAATCCTTCTTGAAGCTCCTTTGGCAAGAAAACATTTACTAAAAATGGAAACACAAACTTAAAACTGAAGAAACTCTCACCTCTTCATCTTCTAATATGTCAAACGTATTGTATTCAACTCTGAAATGTTAATAAAAACAACATTTGTTACTATATTAACATACAGTCTTTCAGTAATTCATAATTTGTGTTAAGAACATTATCCAAAAAGAGTGTCCATCTTAGTTAGATTACGCTGTATGTGTAGTAGATTCTAGAAATGTAAAAAGCCTCTCACCCCGTGCTGTTCATTATTTCAAGTATCTGACGGCTGAATCCACATTTGGCAGTCTGAGTATTCACAAAGACACGAGTTAAGAGGGTGAAAACTCTAAAACATCTTTCACATCATGAAAGGCTGGAGTAAAGCGAAACCCTGCGCTTGAAAGCCAATCAGAGGAAGCAAGTTTTTAACTCCACCAAAACACATGCAGACTACTGGAGAAGCTCAGCAGAGTACATGAGATGTGAGCGGCTCCTCTGGGCCCAAACCAGCACAGAACCAAACTTACAACTACAACCACCTACAAAGGATATTCTGAAGTGCGTCTCAATAACTAGGGGAGAAAGAGGAGGTAATAGAACAAGATATACAGAGAAGCCAGTCAGACGAGAGAAAAGAGGGGTCTCATGAGGAAAGACTTTAAACTACTGCAAAGAATGTCTTTCATGTGTGAGTGTTAAAGATCAATACAGTTATGAGGAGGGAGGTGAGGGGTCTTTCTCCTCCATTAAAGAAAGAGATTGCAGCTCTATCAGTGCCAGAGCCACCTGACATTGATTTCCAGCACCGCTTTATCCCTGAGAATGTTTTTTTTTTTTTATACTGTAAAGGAAAAGTTCACCCAAAAAATATCTTTCTGTAATTATTTACTCACCTTTATGTCATTTCAAACCCACCACATGACTTTTTCTTCTTCATTAGAACAGAAAGGAAGACATTTTGCAGAATGTTTTCACAGCAATATTACTTGATGATGGTCTAAAATAATTATATACAAAGTATTTTTTATTTAATAACAATAATTCATCAATTTATCCATCTACTATGGAATACAATTAAATTATTACATTTTCTCTTCAGTGGAACACAAAAGAAGAAATTAAGCAGAATGTTCACATTATTACTTTAAAACGTTCTAAAAAATGTTTAAATTACTCAATAATAACAATAATAATAATAATAATAATAATAATAATAATAATAACGGTGATAATTTTAACTAAAACTATTAAAACATCTTTTAGTAAAGTTCAAATAAAATATAAATATCAGATTAACTTTTTATTATTTTGCCTTGGCATCTACAATAAAACTAAAATTAAAGTAAAATTAAAACTAATATTTTACAAAAACAAAAAATATTTCTTAAATGACAAAATCACATAAAATTACTAAAACCTAATATTAAAATGAAAACTGAATATATAAAAGGTATTCTAGCATGCATATATATATATATATATATATATATATATATATATATATATATATATATATATATATATAATATATATATATATATATATATATATATACTTTCTTTTAACATAAAACTTAAATAACACTTTTAAAATAACACAAGTAATATATTTTATATATACTTGTGTAGCATGCGATACATGGTCACTATGAAGCTGTTGTAGAAAAAAAGTGCACAGTTAATTAAAAATATATATAAATAAATAAATAAATAAATCAAAATCAAAGCATATGGGTTTGGAATAACAATAGCTTGAATAAGACAGTTTTCATTTTTGGGGGTGATTTATCCCTTTAACAGCCCCTGCTTTCTCCTCACTCTTTCAAACTGGGTTTCAGAAGAAAGAAAGGGAAGGAAAAAGAGAGCATTTAAGTTCACTCACCTCTTTATTGCCTTTCATGAAGAGCATGATGGGTGATTTATTGATTAGAGTTTTCAGCCTGTCAGAAAAGAGAATGTTTAAACAAGTCCAGTCGTACCGAAGGGGATGTTTGAGCAAGCGTGTATCTGTCTTTACCTGCTTTCCAGTGAGACGGTCTTGGGGAAAGTATTCTCAAGTTCACCAGACTCGACCAGCTCCTGTGGAGGATATAAAATATCTCTAAATCCCAATCCCTTTCAACTTGACTCACACATGCACACGTTCCTTTCATAACTAACAGCTCCCTGCTGAGATACTTTACCTCTCTGTAAAGGTAAATTCACTATCTTAATGAGGAAGGGCCTCTAGAGAGGGGAAAGAGGATGGATGCTGGCTAATCCAGCCCTCCTCTCTCAGCAGGAGTGCTCTGCTTGCTTTAAGCAGTATGAGCTCGCTGGGAATGTAAAGCAACATAAAGCTAATAACAGCTAGCCGAGAACACACACGCCATCAAAACTCCTAAAACACGAACACTTTAGATAATACGCATGGGATAAAATGCACAACATCAAGCGATGAAGAAACCTGTGTTTGGAAAAATAGGGAAATGTCTAAAATACACTGCCATGCCCTGATTTTCATTGAATGCAGTCCATTATGTTAAAATTTATTCTCGTATCTCACCACCAATGGGATTCCTCGTACCTTTACGATGTCAAGTCCTCCGATGAGCTCTCCGTTGACGTACACTTGGGGAAAAGTGGGCCAGTTGGAGTAGGTCTTGAGTCCCTGTCTGACCTCTTCATCTGAGAGGATGTCAAAACTGCTGTACTGTACATCGTGGTCCTTCAAAATCTGAACAATCTGACGACTAAAACCTACAACAATTAAACAAAAATGCATCATTACAGCAGGGTGCTTTTTACTAGCTTGCACTTATTTAAAGGCTTTAAAGAAACTTAAAATTATTTTATAAAAGCAAACTATTATATTTGTAATGTCACTACAATGACAACTAATGTTTTCATTTGTCATTGCAAAATTCAAATCAATTTATTTTATTATTAAACTATTAATAAATTAAGTTTACCGTTTAGTTTGCTTGTGAGCTTTTTACTATCTTGCACTTATTTAAGAGCTTTAAAGAAAGAAACTAAACATTTTATGAAAGCAAATAAAGCTATTTATATTTTAATGTCACTACAATGAGAAAAGTTGTCATTTATCCTTGCATTCTTTTATTCAAAGTCAACTTTGTTTGGCTTGCCTGTGTACATTTTACAAGCTTGCATTTGTTTTAAAGTTTGGAGGAAATAACCTTTTTTAAAAGCAAAGAAACTGATAAATGTATTAATATAAATTTTTTATGTCACTATAATGCAGTTAGTAAATTCATTTATATATATATATATATATATATATATATATATATATTTATATATATATATATATATATATCCATTTTAATATCAATTAAGGTTTTAGTAATTCTGTGGTGCGTGCTTTTTTCTATTTTATTTTAGGTCATTACATTTATTATATGGTTTTTACTAATGTATTTTTTTAATATAGTTATTATTATTTTAGTAGTAAATAATGTTAAACTACTATGACAGATGTTGCCTTGGCAACTAGCTGAAATAAAATTAAGCGTTTTTATACTTTTTTTTTCCAGTTAAAGTTTTTTTTTTATGGTTTTAGTTTAATAACACTGCTACATTGGCAACAAAAGTTGTTTCTGTTTGTATGTTTTTAGTCACACATTGAGTAAAATATAAAGCAATCATAGCTACCCTGCAATCTGCAATCATAATTACCATTTTGTCCATTTTAGATACTACGCAATATTGGGCAACACAAGCTAAAACAGTTGTAGAATAAAACGTTCTGATTTCTGAATTTTAAATAGTTCTGTTCATATGAGATGACTACAAGTCAAAAATGAGAGAAGATAAAAGAGAGAGAGTGTGATATCATATGGGAGGAGACAAAGAGAACAAGAAGCAAGAGAAGCGGCGCAGAAGGAGGAGTGAGCGAGAGAAAGAAACAAGATCAGGAGAGTAAGAGAGAGAAAGATGTGCAAGGTGATGTGTAGAGTCTGTGTAGCCCCTGCAGTAAAACACCCATTTTCATCTTGTGTGGCTCATGAGGGAATTCATTATAAAACAGCTCCAGGCGCCTCACTTGTGCTTATGCATTTGCTGGTATATTAGCTCGACTCTATCAGAGCAGGCAAACAGGCGGGCAGCTGCTTTCTCTGGCTCCGGGCGAACTCCACCAGACATGCTGCATTGATTGCCGAGTTCCTTCTCCCTCTATGCCTGCACCTACAGGGGCCGAAGACCGTTCGCTTTGGCCGACTCCGCTCCAGGAGAGGGGCGATGTTACAGCCTCATTCCTCTTTTCAAGGACAACCCACTCCGAGCGAGAAAGGCTGAGAGATCTGAATTGATACATGGACCCCTAACCTTTTAATTTGACATGCATAACTCCTTTAGAGTTAGCGTTAGCTGAACACTTGATCATTTGGCTCTACGCTTGCATTGGAACGAAAGAGCGCGTTTACGTTTAGAACCCAATGCACGCTACCGACAGGCATGGCTCGCTCTCTGTGCATTATTTCTTGATTTGGGTATCAGCCAAGTGAATGAGAACATCAATAAGCTTCAGCATTATAATATCTCCGAGCCGGACCGACCCACTGACACCTAGTGCAGCTTCAAATAACATCAACGGCACCGAGCAACAGGTTCCAGCTCAGAGACGAATTGGCGTAAACTCTGAGGATCTTCTATTAATAAAGCAGAGCTGGAGGAGCTGGCAGCCGTTGAAAGCTCAACATCACGTTTGAGATTAGAGTTCAATATCATTTTTATTTTGATCTCAGGATGGCAAACGCCAGCCTTCCCCCAGACCTTCCTCTTTACACAGCTAAACTGTGCCTCAGTCCATGACGAAATATGCACTTTGAACTATCAAAAGTATTTTGTTTTGAATGGGTAAAATTAATACAAGGATGTTTTCCAACGCTAAACCACACATCTTTGACATGAGGAAGAAAAAAGCATGCCAGAAAATCAGCGAATCAAACAGAAATAAGCAAGATCAAGCTGACAGCCTACAGTTAAACAAACTAAAGACTAAAACGCTATTAAGTGCTCAAGCTGTCACTGTGAGGATTTAATGAGTATAACTTTGAATTACAAAAACAGAATATGTTCCTAATTTAGACTGACTGCTTATCAACCAACATTTGATTAACAAAAGTGTGATGCAACATGCCAAAAAAGTAACTGAATGCACATTGCATTATGCTACAGAATCTTCATTGACTGCAATGGGAGCTATTCAGATCAACAAGTTGTTTTTTAATCAGTAGAATCTTTGGGTCAAACCGAGCCAGACTGTATTTTGGTGGAACTTTGAATATAGCAGCACATCCATACAGACCGTCCATCGCTCTTAAGAAAGACGCAATGTACTTCTCTCTCGGTCCCGTTCATGCAACTTTGATTGGTCTCACTCCATCGCCAACGGTTGCTCGAACTACTTTGCTGACACCGTGTTAATTTATGCGAGTGAGTATACACGTGTGTGCTTACCACAGCGAGGCTCCTGGGGCGATCCCTTCATGAAGAGCATGCAGGGTGCGGCGTTGATCAGCCTCTTCAGTCTCTCGTTGAGATCCTCTTTACGGACGTCCCCCGCCCTGGCAGCCCCGCCCCCACCGGACCCCAGCCGCTGCACCTTATTGGTCAGCTCAGGGGCATGCGCACCATCCAACCTGTCAATCTTCTCACCGCCCTAAGGGTTGTCGGTAAACAAATAAATAAAAAACACTCAAGAGTGAGTAGTGATAGATTGAGAGGGAGGAAAAAAAAAACAGCATTAATTTTTTAGGATGCTTGCCAGTTTGTTTAGATTGTTTGCAGGGAGAGAGAGAAAACAGGCCGCAGGCTCTCCTGGTTCTTTGACATGCTACGCCGAGAGAGGGAAAGTCTTGCCAAGCCGTGTGTTTGTTTAACCTCCGATTATTTCTCAGTTGCTTGATTCTAACACGAGGAGATTTTGCAGCTCACATTACTTGATCGTTAAACTCAACCTTCCCAACAGGCTCCGTTTTTCTAACCCCGCCTCCCTCTGCTAAATAAACGCAAAACACTATCACAGCACACCTAACACAAATAAAAGCTGTGTGCACAGAAAAACATTCTGGCACAGATCAGCATGCTTATGAAACACAAAGAACACAGCGTATTTGTGAACTTCATGCTATATAAAAATGAAAGAAAATGTGAAATTAAAACTCAATTACTTAATAAATTTGACTGGTCTTAAATTTATTCTGCATATTTCTTAAGTGCATGTAATTCTAAAAATAAGTGTTTTTATTTTTCTGCTGATGTAATTAAGGCTGTGTGGGCGAGAAAAACTAATACTAACCAATAATATTATAGCCTAACATTCATAATCCAGTCAAATTCAATAAATCAATAAGTCATATAGTAAGTCACCACTTTTACATACAAAATTGTTTAAAAACAAAAAAAAATAAAACACAATAAATCATTCAACAAACAGTTTTACTTCTGTGACCTGGTCTATTTCTGATTAATAGCAAAAAATAAATAAAACAAATTTGGATAAACAAATACAATTTTAACAGAATAATTCATGCAACTTTTTTGTAACACTGTAACATTCTGAAAGGAAATCAGATTTAAACTTCAAATATATGCTGTTTTTTTTTTTTTTTTTTTTTACCTTCTACTCATCAAAGAATCCTACAAAAAAAAAAAAAAATTATAATAATAATAATAATCACGTTTTCCATTTTAAAAAACTTTAAGTACTATAACTGTTTCCAACACTGATGATCAAATCCGCATATTTGTATGATTTCTAAAGGATCATGTGACACTGAAGATTTGAGTAATGATGCAGCTTTGATCACATGAAAAAGTAACATTTTAAATATATATTTAAGATAGAAAACAGTTATTTCACATTGTAATAATATTTTATATCACAGTTTCACTGTATTTTTGATCAAATGAATGCAGTCTGTTAAAAGGTTTAAATCATTTAAATCATATATAAGATACTTTTCCTATTTGCGGCAGAATTAACATCCTACTCTCTAAAAAACTTGACTTTGTTATTTGCAAAAAAAAAAAAATCATAATTTTAGGTAAATCTGAGCACAGCTGAAGTCAAACGTGGAAATTTTACCTTGAAGAAGAGGAAGGTGGGAACTGAAGTGATCTCATACTTCTCAGAAACCTCCGGGACTGCCTCTGCCTCCAGCTAGAGAGAGAGAGAGAGAACTACTGTACTAATGATTCTTTATACATCATACACATCAACATGTCAAACATAACACACGTGCTGACAGTTTATCTGGCTGTAAAAACCCCATTTATGAAAAAAAAAAAAAAAAAAACACACACACAAAAAACATTTCACATGCAATTGAAAACTAATACACATCTAAACTCCAGTGCCACAGCTATAACATGTAAAATGATGATAGTCAAATGTTTGGACACACTTCATAATGAATTTCCATCTTATGATGATTCAATAATTGAAATTAAATTTCTGGACAAATAAACTGTGCTTAAAAAGGAATTTCTTAAAATAACTCAAATTAAAAACAGAGAAAAATTCTCCAATTCTGAACGTATTCTAAGGAATTAAACATAATTTATTACATATAGATTATAAAAGGGCAGTTTTTGCTTGAAGAACTCTTCTGCTCTGCTGACTGTGTGATGAAAGGCAGTATTAACCCTTAACAGAAGGAAAAATTTCTCTCTGTTGGTTTAAGGTCATGAGGAAGGTAAAGTCATTCAGAGCCTGAGGCATTTCAGTGCGCTCCACTGGGAGCTGGAGGAGAGCAGCTGGATCGGTGTTACTGGAACTAGAGCCGTTTCACCATCATCTAGAGCCCAGTGCACACAGGGACATTTGCAAGAATAATGGCCTTTTTCAAACAGGTATCAAACACAGCATGCATTTCAGATGGTCAAAGTGACTTTAATAAAAATAAAAAAAATATATATTAAATTAAATTAAAAATATTAAATTAAAATCCAATGCAGTTTATTTCTAATTATTATTAAATTATAATCATTTATACACAGACTGAGTAATAGATGTTCCCATAAAAATAGACCTTAAATATTATTATCTGAGCAAATTTGATTGTTAAAATTAATTACTTCTGTTGTTCAAATTTCTGATAAAAAAAAAATGTAAATAAAATATTTCCATTATACTTTAATTGAAAGAGTTATGTCATTTGCCTTTATGCAAACTGGCCAGATATCAATAAAAAAATAAAAAATAAAAAAAAATGCATGAAAACAACATGGCACATTCAAAACACAGCTCTGCTCATTTTCAGCCATAGGTGTGATTGGGGGCGATTGGAGTCTTTGGGAAACTTCGTCTGGAAACAAGCTTTCTTTTTTACCAGTTCTGCTAATGATACAGAAACTACACATCACAATGCCATTTAACCACAATTTGCACAAATTAAGCATGAATGTTATTGGTGAAACGATTTCCAGAATTGCTGTGAGGGTCAGCAGTCCCCATACCTTCACAAACATGGTGTGTTTGTGCTCTTTGGCTAATTCTGCCATCACATCGTTCATCTGCGAACACTGCGGAGCCCATGCTGCATGGAAATGGACAACGGTGAGGGACCTGGAAATAAGGTAATGACGTTGAGCTTAAAATAAACCTGGATCACAGAAACTGATATTAGGGAAGATTGTTTTTTTGGAAATACAGATTTAAAGCAAGTCCATGTAGATCTGAATTACAGGTTCTGTGAATCTTTGTGAATCTAGACCAGGGGTCTCCAAACTCGGTCCTGGAGGGCCGGTGTCCTGCAGAGTTTAGCTCCAACCCTAATCATAAACACCTGAACCAGCTAATCAAGGTCTTACTAGGTATATGTTACTTGAAACTTCCAGGCAGATGTGTTCAGGTAAACTGGAGTTAGGCTAAACTCTGCAGGAGTTTGGAGAACCCTGCACTTAATTATTTAATTGTCTGTTTATAATGCTCCTCAGCAATAATACCAGATGAACAAGATCTAACGTTACCTGTATTCAATGATAAATCAAACTGACCCATGCAATTTCAGATTTGACATACATGGTTGGATTGACATGAGGGAGAGAAAGATAGTAAACAAGCCTAACTCAGCCTAAAAAGGTCTGATTATATATATAAAAAAGACCAATAGCCTAATTCTCAAATGCTTCTAAAAAACAAATATTACAGAGAGCTGACATCGAATACAATATTAAAACAATCAGTCCAAAATCATTTGCCTTAGATCATATTAATCCATCGATATAGATTTACATCACATTTACTTGAGTTTAAGGTTAGTCTGTCTGAACAGGCCATCGGTTATTTCATTCTCATCGATCAAACTAACTCTATGAACGTTTAATTCCCGTGTATATGTGTTAAATCAGTTACATATCTGTTCGAAATTAATTAAATTTCATGACAGACTTGACAAAGGAAGAATTTTTCACTCACTTGCTGTTATTTTTTAATAATTCCTCGAACTGCTGCAGGGATGTCGCGTCCGTGAGGTTCGCCATGCTGCCAGACATTACTAAGCGATCCTCGAGCCCTCCATCAGGACACCGTACTGAAGCAAAACATTACTAAACAATATACGATATCACTACCATCGAACACAGACAGTTATGAGTTGAATATTAAGACGTTTGTTAAATATATAAACATTTGAATTTTATACATAATATATTACATTTTAAGTCACCTTTTTTGCTTTCTTCCATCTTTCTGAGGTGAGATTTACAGTACGTGGAAACAAATAACCTGAATCTTTCATTTGAATATTCTTCTTCTACCTTACACGATTCAGAATTTCAGACTTGGTATAACGCATTAATCAAATACGGAGTATTTTTATGACAGTTTTGTGACATTATGTTACTTCTCAGTCCCCGTTCACTTTAATTATTTCACTTTAATTACAGAAGAATGTTAACCGATGGTTTAACAAACGTACGTTACATTGTAAAAGTATTAAGAATGAGAATATTGCAACACGATAACCAGCAGGGTTAAAAAAAAAAAAAGACCCTAGGTTACCAATTTCACGTGTGGAATAAAGTACGATAAGGGCGAGACTGAGAGCAAATAATAAATGTTTATTTTGAGGTGAACTATTCCTTTAAATTACATTGGCAGACTCATTCGCGCTCAGTGCTTTCTCGTGGAATAGTATTACTCTATTTGACGTAGCCCCGCCCCCGTTAGATATTATTGTTCACTGATTGGTTGGCGCAACTGTATGTCACCCAGGAACGCGGAATAATAGCCAGGGCATGAAGAGTCGCACGGGTTTACTGCGGCTTTGTTTAGAATTACTGTCTTTTTTTAATTCTACAGATGCACCAGTGGTAGATGAAGAAATGTGCCCGCCCTTGACTGCTTAATACAATGGGTTTTTGACTTTGTGTATTGGTCCATATGGGCGACTTGTATTCATTCATCAAGTCTGAATTAAAGCTAAGCTCTGCGGGCTTCAGTACTGTAAAATAATCAATGGATTGCATAAGTCCCATGCAGAATAAGAGAAGACATAGTGGAGACCTGGAACAGCGGCACAACCAGTCGGTAAATGGACTTTGCTAAATCCTGATTCATTTTTAAAGGTTAAATCTACATTAATGTTTCTGCCTTTGACAGTATATGTAACTTCTGTAGAATTTGCTCAGGCTGTTGCCCTTAAAACAAAGAGTTATGAGTTATTATTAGTGCATATATATATATATAAACACCCAGCTGATCATCACTGAAAATAGCTGTTATGATTTATAGAAACCGTGCACCATGGCATGACAGCTGCATTGGCTTGCACTGGCATCTTCTTACATAATCAAACTATAAATAGTGTTAATCTTTTTGAATTTTACAGAAAAGGCAGTGTAATGGACTGGGAGGCTGTGGCCAGGTGGAATATGGTGCGATGATGGACACATGGGATGACCAAAATCACAGCCCTCAAAATGGACATGGTGCCAACGTCCCCGGCATGGTATACGATCTTTCACATGCCTGTTCTTTGCCTAGTTGAAAATCCTTTTGTGATTTCTAGCATAATTTGGACGACCGTTTAGGATCCTAATGGGGATATTTCTTTTTTTCTTGTAGTATTCTTAAAACACATAAAACAACAATTAGATATTTTCTGACACGTATTTCCCAATAGGATAAAATGTGTCTCTTGTCAATGTCAAGGAATTTAAAGAAACTTATGTTATCCCAATTTAATATAAGTGCAATATCCAGTTGGTCTAAAAAAAAAAAAACTTTCTTCTTTTCTTTAGGATTAGTTCCAAATTATGATTTATTTGTTGGACAATGGCTCACTTCTTGCTGTCTTTCTTTTCCTTTTCATGTTTACAGTGTTGTGATGAACATGTAGATTGCTCTTATCTGATGTTCTTGTGTTTATGGAGCATGAGGAATGCAGGGGTTAAAGGTCACGGTCTATTAGGCAGTCTGTTTTATTGCACTGTCTCTGCCAATAGTTTTTTTTTTGCTTTTATTGAACTGATTGAAAACATTTCAAGGAGTTGTCTCAGAACAATCAAATAGCAATGATAAGAAGACATTCAGATAAAAGATACAAATTGTGTATATAGGTCACAAAAGTTTAGCATAATACTAAAAATGTACTAAAAAAAAGTAACAAACAACAAAATATTATAATAGCAAATAGTTTGTCAATAAAAAAGTAATGTCTCCTTTTGTATATAATTGTAAAAGCTGGTCTGATAACCCAAAATACTGGTACTAAACTAATTTTAAAGTCTGCCATAAAGTGACATTTTCATACAGTCTTAAAATTCACCCTTCCACAAATTAAGGCCTAAAAAGGTCTTAAATAGGAGCAGAAAGTTTTAAATTCATAAAGTCATGGCATTAAATGTTGCACACACTGGAAAAAAAAAGAATACCTTCCTCAATAACTTAGTTTGGTCACAATACAAATATCTATAAACATACTGAAATCAAGATTTGAACAAAACTAAGTGAGTTCATGCTTAAAACATCATTGATCACATCATGATGATCATTTTATTTGAATTTTTTAAATATTTTTTATAAAATAAATTAAAGTAAAACAGATCTGTCAGAAGTTGTATTTTCAAACATTTAAGTATTGCTAATACAAGACATTTACATTTTGAAACTGATGTTTTGTGCTCCATTTAATGTATTCCTTAAACCAGGGGTGTCAAACTCAATTCCTGGAGGCCCGGAGCCCTGCAGAGTTTTGTTCCACCCCTGCTCCAACACACATTCCATGTAGTTTTTCAAATAAGCCTGAAGGACTTTGATTAGTTGGATCAGGTGTGTTTAATTAGGGTTGAATCTAAACACTGCTGGGCTCCGGCCCTCCAGGAATTGAGTTTGACACCCCTGCCTTAAATTTTCTTTACTTGATCTTAAAAAGTCTAAAATTTACCATCATAAACCCTGATTTTACATTTAAAGTAACGTTGTTTTGTTTAGTACTGATCCTTACCAAAACAATACAGTGTATAGGAATCATATTAAACCATGTCCATTTAATGATGCATATGTATTTGCAAATCTTTATTTTAACCTGTAATGTGTTTGGGATTGTCAGCAGGTGTTACCCACCCCTGGACGTGGGGCAGGACAGTATTGCCCCAGGTATTTGTAAAGAGAACATATAAGTACTATTTGATATTTTTCTGTGTGGGTTACAAATAATATTCCCCTCTTCTTTTATGTCAAAATGGTGTGTGGATAACATGCCACTTTTTATAAAATGACACATTCATCAACTTTTTTTGTGCAATTTATCACACACACACACACTCTCAATCTACCCACAGCACTTTCACCGGACGGTGTTGATACAAGCAATATGATTGCCTTTGGAAATAGTGTACTTCCTGCAAAATCAATATTTATTCATGACAGGAAAGAAATGCACATTTTGAACGGTCCCCCAGCACACAATACCAACCACCAGATCAAACAACCACTACAACACAAGAACAGTCAGCATATATGAATATCAATTTGCGTAGGGTTAATGAACATTATACATA
This sequence comes from Cyprinus carpio, assembly GCF_018340385.1. Taxonomy (NCBI): domain Eukaryota; kingdom Metazoa; phylum Chordata; class Actinopteri; order Cypriniformes; family Cyprinidae; genus Cyprinus; species Cyprinus carpio. The sequence continues at coordinate 21,680,517 of NC_056583.1, forward strand.
CAATGCATAGAGTGTTGAGTGAAGTTGACCTGTGTCACATCAATGTTTCTCTCTGTCTCTGACAGGGCCATATAAACCACATCATGAGATATTGATCTGCATTGCCAATGGCTCCTGGAGAAAATGAATCGACTGAATAAACGTCCGATATAGAGAAGCAATCTGCAGTTTATCTGTACCATGTGGGCTTTTCCCGCATGCTTTGTGCCTTCCATGCATTTCCCAAATAGTACTGTTTTACCTACATTAGTATCTATTAATGTTTTGTAGCAATGAGGTTTACATTACCAAGAACACTCCAGTGATAGAAAAGGCAATGATTGATGGTTTAGATCACACTTTTAATAAAGTGTGTTGAGATTTTTGCACTGTACATTTTTCAGTTTTGCATTTCAAGAAGGAATTGCTGTTGTAAATGCAGTGTTGGCAAAGTCAGTGAAACTTAATGCATAAATGTTTTTTTTTTTTTTTTTTTTAATAATCAAAGCATTTTCAGGATTGAATGTTATTTCATGTCGATTTTTGTTATGTATGTTCGTGGTTTAACATTTCAGTTACATTTAATTTGGTCATTAAATGCCCATTAATGTATGTCAGCTTCATTTGAAGGATATTTTTGTAGATATATTGTCACTGTTTTGTTCTTCTCTTAATAGATTTATCTTTTGTTTTGTTTTTTTTCTTTTAAAACCTTAATGATTGTTGAAAACAGTGACTTATCCTATTTGTATCTTTTTTTTTTTAAAACCAATCTAGAATATTTTGTATAAAGTCTAATTTGATTAAAGCTTTTGTAATTTGTATTTTCTTTAGAGCCAATTCAAGCTCTTCAAAAAAAAAAAAAAAAAATCAATACATGCTCTTCCTAAAAGTGCACACAAGATGGCAGTGTCCCATTCCGTTTCTCTTCCATGGGGACTTGGATCAGTCACTAGTGTTTAAAATCCAGCTTTTAAATATTTAATACCACAATACATATGTTTTTGTGTTAAATTCATTTGAAATATCCCTTATTGTAAGTTTTATAATACATGCATTTTTTTATTGGTCCACTTCATTCCGAGCCACGTACATATCTAACCCATCTTTAACATTCTTATGAAGTTTAATCTTCTCAATTATGACTCTGATTAATAAAAAGAACACCTGCAACACGTTTATGCTTTTTCCACATCAGCTATTCCCCTCAGACAGCAAGTTTTAATACTCATTTTGACATGAGCGACTCTTCTCGCAGATATGACTTCCTCAAGCTGCGGCCCAGCTCATAAAACAAGCTTCTCCTACCAGAGACTTATAGGAGTGGCCGTGTATTCATAAGTCATAGTTTCTGCTCCTGTAAGTTATAAAGGAATTACCTCAGCTCAGGAGGAGCCGTGGGGACGGGTCGAAGTTTGTGCTAAGTCAACCAAGATGGATTTAAGTATATTACCAGCTCAATCTTCTCCTCACCCTCCCTCAGTGTTAGCTTTTGTCGGAGGAGAAATGAGAGGCAGCCTTCAGACAAAGCTTGACCTCTTGGGGCTGGCTCTCAGAGCCTAGATTTTCAATAATGTAGGACAATAAAGCTTAGTCCTATAACCTACTGCAATATGCTACAAGTGTAAAGAGCTTAGCTGCTAATAAAGGAGGCCGAGGAGTGAGAGCGTGAGCGGGGAAAAAAACAACAACTCATCTTCAGAACTCATATTTGGAGATCAAGTGCGGCCCATAAGAGCTTTTCATAAGGACAGTAATGAGATGCTGAGGAGATCAGACCGGTCAAGCCTGACAACTGCTATCTGACACAGTGGATATGAACACAGTAGTCCCTCTGAGCGCTTGTGACAGGTGCACATATATGTTTGTTTAGATGTTGGTGCTTTCGGCCTCATAGATGAGTTATTATTTTCCTCTCCAGCCCCCTCCGCTCTCGTGGTGACCCGATGCTGCGTGGACCTGCTCCTGGTTTCCCGTAAGTGGCCCAGGTTGCCGGTGTGTTCTCCTTAGGGAGACAAAGGGCTATTATGGGTTTATTGTACAGATCAGCGGGGTCAGGGTACACCGTGTGCACATGCAGGGGAAATTTCTGGTTCGTTTTTGTTGTCAGCAGGGAGGAGGAAAACCAATCAAGTGTTCTAACGTGCTGACTAGTTGCTTTCTTGATTATATATGCGTATTAATGATGAAAGTATTGTCGGCTGCACTCTTACAAACAAAGGATCTTTATTGGCATTGTTGATGATTCCATGAAGAATGGAAACATTCCAAAGCTTCTTTATGGTGGAAAAAGATTCTTTAGATTGTTAAAATGTTGTCACACTAATAAAAAAAATGGTCCTTATCAGAAATGATCACTGAAAGGTTCTCAGGGGAACCCAAAATTGTTCTTTCATGATGGAAACACCCTTTTGGAAACTTTTTTTAAAAAGTGTATGTTCGCAACGGAATACACCTTTTAAATAAATGTTCAAACATTTGTTTTCTCAGTAATGCCACTGAAGAACCGTTTTGGGTTCCACAAAGAACCTTTTAATGAATACACTCTTAAAAATAAAGAAAGTTTTTTAGATTATTCAAATGTTCTTAACATTTTCTTTTCAAGAACTTCACCAAAAAATTTTCTTAATATCACAAAAATCTTAAAACCCCTTGTTCCAATTAAAATACTTTTCACACTTAGAAAAATGAGTTCATTTAAAAACTGATCACTGAAAGGTTTTTTGTGGAACCTAAAGAATATTTTTCCACTATAAAGAACCCTTTGTGATCCATGGATGTTAAACATTTTTACATAAAACCACTGATGCCAAAAAAAAAAAAACTAAAAAAAAAAACTTTTTAAGACTGTACTAGCTTACTACATACCATATTTTTTAAATAAACTGAAAAGTGAATATGAGTGGCAGCAACTTGTATCAGTAAAGAGATGTTAAAAAATAATGTTGATAATTACTTACCATTCATCAGTTTAAGTGCAGATCAGTTTAAGTGCATTGCATTGTGGGATACACCATTACACACAATGTAACTTCAGATCGTAGTATGCTACATTGCTGTCACATGACCACATACTTTGTGTAAAAATGTCTTAAATTTTGGCAATTTAATAATTTTCAAGCATTTTCTCCTCCCTTTTAATAAATAATAAGTCTGCTATTGTGCTCTCCTACTTGGACTATTTCCCTACTGTCTTTAACTGTCTTTAAAACCAATTTTTGGTTGAGAAGCACTACTTTATCCATTCAGTTGTGCACATTACGCTTTTTATTTACTGTAGAAATAGTACGAGTAGAATATTAGTATTGCTTCTCTGAACATAGCCATTATCTGGTCACTAAAACCGAACAAAAAGGAGCTTTTGTTGTACGCAGGCACTTCTTTAGACTCAAGAATCTCGTTAAAGCTGCATTTTCCTCTAGCTCAATGGGAAATCTAAGTTAAAGAGCCTAAAAGCTGAATCTCAGCAGTGACAAAATTTCCGTCTTTCCTCTGCCTCTTCCTGAAGTTTAGGCCCGTCTCTTTCATGGCTGTGTTCTTTTCTGGATCTCATATACTCTTACACCATTTCCACCTACTTTGTTTATGAGGCTTTGATCCACAATATTCTAGGCTAAGTTACACCCATGCTCTGCAAGGTGAACCTGTCGGCATTGTTCCCAACAGGAACCTAATACTCGTGGAGTCTTTCCTCTCTCCTCTCAAAAAACTGTTCTCTTTAGTAACAGAATTCTCCAAAGATGCTGAACAAAAGGTCATGCACAAAGACACAATTTTATGCTCCTTTAATGAGTCAAATTTGCTACCTCTGCACTCACTTAAAGATACTTTGCTAGATAACGGCGCATTATCAAAACCCTCGTCAATAAAGGGCGTAACTCATTGAATGCGGTTAAAGGGAGCGAAAAGTGTAAATGTACCACGCGGGTGACCTGCATATATATGACCATTTTGCTCTGTCAAGATATCTACATCTTTCAGCCTAATCTTTTGATGTTTCCTGTTTATGAATGGACTGAAAGCTGCACATTGTGGGACAGAATAAAGAGCCGTGGAGGTGTCTGCATTATATCTGTTAAAGAGAGTCTCAGAGACATGAATGTGGGGCACTGATTCATTGTGTCCTCACGGTTGCCTCATTCAGACTTTAATGGAAGCCTTTTGTCCTAAATCTTTAGATCTGTCCATTTAAAATCACACCTGACAATGCCGTCATAGACGGTTAATATGCATTTGTGGACTGGTGTGGTGGCTTTCATAAAGTGATGATTTGGAAGGGATTTGCTGAATTGTTTATTTATTTATTTCACTTTTATAGAATCAATATCCCATTGCAGAGAGATATTGTAATGTGTAACCTTTACCCAATATGTTTTATTCATCTTCAGAGGAAAACGTGGGATGCAGAGGCCTAAACGTCGCTGAAACATAATAATCAAAACACAAATTAGTCTGGCTCCAAACAATATGTAGTGAAACCTCTTAATTATCATAAAATTAAACGAGAAGAGTCCTTGTAATGCTTGAAAATTGCTTGAAATATAAGTATCACCGAGGATTTCTTTTGTTCTACATCGGGAATCCTTCATGGTCTGAACATAATCATATGAAGGTGTCTAGGACATCTTTATCAAATATTAATGCCTCAGGATGTCAAGGTCGGTGGATGATAAAAACAGCTAGAGAGATGAATGATTATAATTGTGGACCTCACAAAAACACGTTTCTGGTCATATCTGATTATTTTTAAAGTAATAATAAATAAAAAAAAGATAAAATGAGGAATAATATTTTGCTTAATGAAAATAAGGCAGTGCAGTAATGAAAATGAGAGTTGGTATAAAACACTGACTACAATTTAGGGCAGAAAATGTTTAATTTTCATAATGATGCTTATATATATATATAGGCTATGTGTGTGTGTGTGTGTGTGTGTGTGTGTGTGTGTGTGTGTGTGTGTGTGTGTGTGTGTGTGTGTGTGGCCTGGACATGTTCTTGACAGGATTTCTAGACATACACTTGAATTCATGCAGATAGGCTAACAGAATATCATATTCAGCATTATGTCTGTATTTTTATTTGATCTTTCCCACAGGTGAAAGGTTTCAAAACAATGCCACCATATCTCTATTGGTTTTTACTGAATTTTCTGTTGTGTGTGATGATATGTCACAGCAACCATGTGCAAATTTGTAGCTTGTGCTTTGAAAGAAACACACATCAAGTCATGTAAAAGGAGCTTTTATTTTTCGAAAGCCACATCTCTTAGCATCACTCGCTCTCCTGGGAACAAGGACCTCGACGAGACCTCTTTCCCTTCAGTGAAAAAAACAATAGCACAACTGATGCTGGTGTATTTTAAGGTTTTTTTTTACTTAGCCTCGATCTCCTCTGTGGCTCTTAGTGAGCCTTGACAGTGCTCGAAGCTCTCCAGGTGCTCAAAGCATTCCCCACAGACCCGCACAACATACATGATGCCATGAAAGCATGTAGAGTAGCGCTGCCATGTCGACCTGTCAGTCAGGAGTCAGACGCCGCTAACAGTTGAAACGCTGGAAGTGTTCGAGCACGTACACACACACACACACACACAAACACACACACACACACACACACACACACACACACACACACACACACACACACAAACAGACCTCTCTCACTCTGCTTAACGCCAGGCTGCGTTGTCAGAAAAGACTGAAGTGAACAAAAGGAAGCGAGGCCCACGTGTGTCATGCAGGAAGGGAGCAAAATCACCTAATGCTTGCGTTTTATCTCCTCACACCCTCCTGATAAAGAAAATAAAGCATAATCTAGATTAATAATGCATGCCAAGTTCATAGCCCCCCTGTCTTGTTTGTAGCCCATCTACGCAGCAGCAGTCGTGGTAAATACATCGGAAGATGTTTACAGAGGAAGCCGCGCACCTGGCTTTAAAGGTTAAATCAAATCCGAGTCAAAGAGGGGCGAACTTGCAGCCTGTCCCCTGAGGAAGCGCAGAAAGGTAAAGAGAATTAAGACGCATGCTGTTCTGCTGGGGAGGAAACTTTGTGGTTCCTGGCAATGACAGGCCTGTCAATTCACACTCGCGAAGATTCAATTCACATCTTTCTACTCACCTCTGGCAGCCAAATGGGATAAACATGCTGCTGGCTGCTCTCTGATTAGCTTGAAATATAAATTTGAGGGAGCGTAAAATGCTGGGAAACGCCTGCAAGTGATACTGTTGAGCTTCCTCGAAAATATCTGCTGCGTTGACAGTTTTCAGTAATGATTTCTGCCATAAAACAACAACAAATTATATGCTGTGTGTGTGTATGTGTGTGTGTGTGTTAGTTGTTAGTTGTGTGTGAATATTAGCTTGCTCAAAAAAGCTTGTTTAATATATATATATATATATATATATATATATATATATATATATATATATATATATAATATTCCAGTTGTTTTTCTTAATACTGTTTAATTGGGAATATTTCAAATGATAATCAAGTCATAGGTTTTTTTCATGTGTTCTCAATATCACTTGTCATCCTGAAACGTCTTTTATAACATCTTTTTAAATTACAGACACTCCTTAATGACATCATCATCATTATCATCATCATCCAGGCAGGAAGTGACATTACTTTGGAAGGAAAACAACAGTACAAATATTAGTGAGTAAAAGCAATGGATTCATAGAATACTATTGTTTTGGTAGTATTACACGCTTAAAAATAAAGGTGCTTCACGATGCCATAGAATAACCTTTTTGTCTAAATGGTTCTATAAAGAACCTTTATCATCTGAAGAAACTTTCTGTTTCACAAAAGGTTCTTTGTGTCGAAAGAGGCTCTTCAGCTGATAAAAAGGTAAGAAAGAGATGGTTCTTTTAAGAACCTTTGACTGAATGGTTCTTCTATGACATCGCTGTGAAAAACCTTTTAAGCACCTTTATTTTTAAGAGTGTACATGGTCTGTCTCATTCTAGAACATCCCATCCGGTTTAATGAAAGATATGTGATGACAAAAATCAGTTTGGTTGTATAAACATTGGTTGAATAACACAAGTTCAAGCTGTTTCAGTGTCTGATTTTAACCACTAAAAGTCTGTGGAATCCTTTTATACTTTTTATGAGTTGAAAGTGTGTTTTTGCTCAAGTTGAAGTTGGCAAATGTTAAATGATCTGAGCTTAGTTTGTTTATAATCCAATTGATGTGTGAAATGTTTCAAGTTTCAGTGTTTCAGGATATTCATTTCTAGTCAATGGTTCTGTAAAAAGTCCTTAAATTGAAGCACAATCTGAGAACAGTCTTTTACGGCCCATATTTCACATTCAAAACCATTTCACAATGAGTTATGAGTTTATTTTCTGCTCCAAACAGGAAATAACATGTACACATGAGTGCATCAATTTTATTTATTGCATATTTAGCCCATGCTACAGCTCAATGAACAAAGTCATCATAAACAATAAACAAATTTCTTTGCGGTCTCTGTGATCAAAGCTTTGGCTGCCTAATCTAACCAATTAATCCATTTATCAGCTGTGCATGCACTAACAAACATGCCCTCCATATGCTGTTTCCAGCACACCCTCTTCCTCGCAGAGCAGCTCAGGAAACTAGGGCGGCTCTTCACCAAGGCCATGTGTTCACCACAATCACGTCGTTGTTCGTTCCCTTAGATTTTTAAATCAGTGGAAATGAGACAAGCATTTCAATACCTACAATCTTTTCAAACTTCTGCACGTACATAGACACACACACACACACACACACACACACACAGAGCGCAGATGTTGCATTCCAATCATAAATACAAAACACTTATTAAAACACACACAAAAAAACAAAAGAAAGCAATACATGTGAAATTGGGGGTAAAAGGTTTTTGAACGCAGATGTTGCATTTCACTGTTTAATTTAAAGCTCTGATTTTTTTCACAGTTTTTTTTTCACCTCTGTGCAAAACACCGAAAATAACACAACACATATTAAAAACATTTTTGTGTTTTTTTCTTTTCTTTTCTTTTTTTTTTTTTTCACGGCTGCATCTTCATCTTTCTGTCTGTTAATAATGTAGTGTTCACACATCAGAATGATCTTCACGTTCTCCATCTGAGCAGGTTTCCTTTCTTACTTTCTCTGCCTTTTTCTTTCATTTTGCAGCTCTTAGATTCTCTGACAGCATCTGTCAAAACCTACTGCATATGGCTGTACAAAAACACAGCATTTAATGAAAAACCTTTAACTTGAAGACCACACAACTAAATTTGATAAGTCAATTTTGTGTTCCATTATAGGAATCAAACTATCATGAGCGACATTCACTAATAAACTGTGATTAATTACCGTAGCCAAGTAAACTTAAATATATTTGATTAAATTATGCTGGTTCTTTTAGGAAATTATATTACTACACAAACACCTTGAATTGAGAAATTTAACCTTGAATTGAGTTTTTATCTAAAGCAAACATTAAAAACATGTTGTAAGTTGGCTCTTTTATACTATTTCAACTTGTTACTAAAAATAGTCAATAAATCTGGCATGGAGTTAAAATGCCAAACGACACTCTCAAATCATGCTGGAGATCATGAACTTCAGGTTTTGTTTCGCTTTTGTGTGTATGTGTGTGTGCTGCTGTGATTAAAGCAAATGGATGGCACTAAATACTAAGACATTCTGCAATTCAAAAAATTGTTATTCCACTCATTAAATTTTGCACTAAATTAACAAATCCCCAGCCTTTTGGACCCCACTGTATATTTTGCCCAACATCTTTCAGTTTGGAGTGGCACTATTCCACTAAAGTTCCTCTAAGATATGTGAAAGTAATGCATCCCAAAAGCGGTCGCCTGGTAATTTCGAGGAATCCACATCTGATGTTTTGTGTTGTACTTAAAAATGCATAAAATGCTGCTTTTAGGAAATAAATAATTCCACCAGCTGTTTTCATCTCCATCTTTTGAGGAATATCATTAAAGAGTCTGTTTGTTTGCTTCCTCTGTGTGATTAAAGGTTCAGTTATGCACGTGGGCGGCGTCGAACATCTTTAGAATGAAACTGTGTGAATCTGAAGGGGACAGAGATACAGTAGAAACCACAGAAGACAGCGTTATCCCCACATGGTGTAAAACATACACACACACACACAAACACACACATTTAGACTGCCTTCCCAGCCGTGAGACGTGTCACTACTGTGGACTGATTCTAGACAAAGCTATTCATTCACCATCCAGAATGATTACTTAGAGATTTAATTCTTTAGTCATTTGTGAAATTAAAAATGGCTCTTTTGGGTGTGAAATTGTTTTTTAAAGCAGTGGTATTGAAACAATTCAGATATGATATGCCATTATGACATCAAAACAATGAATGACAAAAAAAATAATTAACTACCAGACTCTATATCAATATTAAGGCTACTCAATTAAAAATGCATGGGCTAATAATGCACCTGGATACAATCTGACCTGCTATTATGTGGATGTAAGACACGTCTCTAAGTGAGTGTGTGCCTCCACACTTACACCAGTGCCACTGGGAATTTAAACTGCAACGTAACACAGCAATAAGGGGCTGTGTGAACTTTGACCTGTTGACCCTCCCTATTAGAGCTGGTAGCTGGGGAATTTCATTTTGATACAGCAAGGCAGTCACTAACAGTCCCGCTTCGTGCTACGAGTTGTCATTTCTCACATTTTCAATTTCTTTGTTCTGTAGTTTTCATTTCATAGCGTTGACCTTTTTGACTCTGTCATGTGGAGTGTTTGGGTGATGTGCTCTCAGGAAACAGCAGGAAGTTCCGAATGATAAATTGTGGACTACATTTAGTAGTCTCATAATAGTTTGCAATTGAGTGAGAATTATTTTAGTTTGGCAGCTTAATCTGAAAGTAAAATTTGATGTTTCCTTAAGAAACATTTGTAAGCATGTACATTAGTTCTAACCATCAGCACCACCTTTCCATAATGCAGTTTAATTTCGGACAGCATCGTAAATGTTTTAGACTCATCACACTATTTTATAAATGTGATTTTTGTCTCTGAAATATTCTGCCATGCAAAGGTGAAATTGTTTTTAGGCTATGATCTGTCCTGTGGGAGACGGGGTTTGCTCAAATATGCTCAGAATGTTAAAAACATTATATGAAAATACATATGTTGGTGTAGTTATGGCATTTACCTCATAGCCTTTCCTAAATAGTTTAATGAATAAATAACACAAAAAGATAAGCAAAATATCTAAGTGAAAATATAAAGATTATAATGGCTATAAACAGTTTATTTCATGTGTAAGCATTTAGCTTTTCTACACTTGAATGCACAGAAAATAATAATAATTATTGTCATTGCATTATTGAAAGGGATTTGAATGTTTATATTTGTATAGTTATTTTAATTGCTTCTGTACACTGATAAAAAAGAAACATTTTTCAAAGTTGTAAAAAACAAGAAAATATTATTTGTCTTTCTATTTCAGAATTTCACCATTAATTCAATGTCGCTTGCTGATTCTTTGTAATTATTTGTGAGATTTACTACCAATTTCTGAGTGAAAATGGTTACTTTCTACACAATCTTTTTTAGTGTAGATAACTTATTTTTAAATAAGCAATTAAAACCACACATGCAGCAATAAGAATGGATTTGTGTTGTTTTATTCTGATGTAAATATTCTATTAATTATCTGTTTTATTCTTTAAAAGTTCTATTCTATTCTATCTTTCAAATATTTTTATTAGAGCACATATTCACATTGTTATATTATCTACATCATACACAAGAGTATAATGTATATCCACATAGAAATATGTGCAGTTTGGACCTACTGTCCTCTTTTTTTGTTTTTAGAACATACAACAATGGTAAAAGAAGAACAGAATCAACAGATAGACATACAGAGTACAGAAAAAAAAAAACCTCTTCCCCACCCTACCCAGCCTTATCCTTCCGTCTAAATACTACTATATTATAGTTAGAGGGAAACATTAATTTCCACTGCCAGGTGTGAGATAGTGAATGAGAGGTGACCACACTTTTTCAGAGTGTGGGAGTTTATCCATAATAATATACTATACTCACTCTAATCAAATATATACTATACTATACTCTATTCTATTCTATTCTATTCTATTCTATTCACCATCAGATGAAGGCTCTGACCTCAAGCTCCGACTACAGGGTCTTTTTTTTTTTTTTACCTCTCAGGCCTGTAGGTGGGGCAGTGGCACCACATAACGGTCCTCTCCGTGCCAGAAAAGCGTGAGATCGTCTCACCTAAAGGGGCAGAAGTGGCTGAACGCCTATAGAAAGGCCTGAATAGACAGACCGGTGGCTCTTCCTCTCGGTTACCAGATGTTCAAGCTCCCAACGAGCGTCTGATTTGTGAAAATAACTGGAATAAAGTAGGTCAATCACGTCTCGTGAAGGACGTGCTGCTGGTGACAAATTCATTGCAGAGTGAGCTCTTTAATAACGATTCTTGAAATCTCTGTCACTGGTGGTGTATGTCTGCGCGCTCGCGCGTGTGTGTGGGGGCCCGAGCGCAGGTGCAGCTGACGGCCCCGCGCCGTTAATTACTCCGGTAAACTTGTAATCACGAGAGTTTACGGGATCTACTGAAATGAGGTGTAGCTGACCCGCTCCGTCTCTTTTCAGAGCCCATTTCCACTAGATATTTTACATGTTAATTGTGTAGAATGGCTCTCCGCTCCTTTCTTTCTATAGGTGCTGCCTGGAGCTGCGCCTCGGGCTCTTTCTCTCTCTCCCTCTTCATTTCAGCAGCAGAATGAAAATGCTAATTATTATATGGCAACCTCGACATAACCAGCCCATTTTACATGTTCTGCTGTTTTCATTTAAAATCAGCTGTGAATCACGATCTTTGTTACACTGACACACAAAGAGAGAACTTTAGGTTAATAATGACATCTATTATTATTATTATTATTATTATTATTATTATTATTATTATTATTATTATTATTACTTGTTGTTTAATCATTAATAATGTTTTATAAATGTATAATTCATATAGCCTACTTTATATTGTAATTTTAACTTTTAATTGTTGTTGTTATTCTTTATACTTTTGAATGATTTTTATTTCAACAACAACAATAATAACATTAAAAACAAAGCTAATAATAATGTATTATTCATGCTTGTAAATTTTATAAGGCAATTTATATTCAAGTTAGTCTGGTGCAGTGTATATTTAAAATGTTACGTTCGAAACATCACATTTAATATATCAAATAAGAATACTCGTTGTGAATAACTAGTTTAGAATAAATAATTTAACTAAATAAATATATATTTAGTATATGTTGAATATATAGGAACGTTGACCTGTTTAATGTCGTCAGACAGCATGTGAGGTTTGAAGATATTTCCAGCCAACTACAGAGCTGGAGTTTGTAATTGTCACTGGAGTTGTATTGGGACATCTGCTCGACTGTATCAAAGCCGACACGAGAGTCCCAGCGGCTGAGCAAAAATCTGAGTTAATTAGCGCGATACATGTTTAATTAAAGCCAATTACAATATCTAAAATTACCTAATCGAAACCTGTTTTCACAGTGAAGGTGCCCTCAGCACGATCTGTTTCACACAAAAATAACATATGCATTCTGCAGCACATGCACTTTGTGCTTCTGCACGATACAGATGCTGCTGGATATGGAGATGTTTTATTTTTTTATTTTATTTTATTTTATTTTTTTTATGTTGGTCTGCAAAATAAAACCATCAGCAGATACTTGACACGACGGCGTGTCACACGATACAATACTTTTATTGGAGTTTTTATTGTTTTCTACAGCAACACCACATTATATTTCATTGTTAGGCTAAATGTTTTGTGTGTGTGTGTATTCAAATTATTTTGGACTCTTTAATCGGCGAAAAGAATGTTCCTTAACATGTGATGATCATATCAGACTGTCGTTTTCTTTCTTTCTTTCTTTTTTTGAAAGGCTTTCCCATCGTCTTTTTCTCTCTTTTTTTTTTTTTAAATTCAGACTATTTGAGTTTGCAAGCATGTATCCATTGCGCGACATTTGTGAAGTGATAAATTCTGGCACTCTTTACAAGAAAATCAGAAACCGATTGGCTCATGTTTGATCGATAATATGCTATTGATTAGTGCTCTTGCGCGTTTAATTGTGCTGTGATCTCAAACGCTGTTCCACAGATGCGTCGAAAGGAGGCGCTCTTCATTAAATTTCTCTCAAAGATTAAAAGCTGCTCCGCCAAAAGCTCCTGCAGTTTTTTTTTCCGGAAAACAAATTAATATATTTTCACGTTTTATTCATTTAGGCGGATGCTCAAATTCAACTTTGCGGGAAAGAATGAGGTTGAGATTTGTCATATCGTTAATGATATTTTAGACGAGGTAAATTATTAAGCATATTGTTTGTCTATTTTTTTTTTTGTCCTGTTAATGCATTATTTATTCACATATTTTATTATTGACGTCTTTTATTATTTAACTCTATTTGTTTTTTAAGCTGTATTTCAACCCGCTACAAATCCACAGTTGAAAAATATTTGAACTTGTTTCATTATAAAACATGCATAATAAAATGGCCAATATAATTTTATGCAATATCTGCGCTTGTTCTAAGCACAGCTTTATATAATGGCGCCAGAAACTACTACAATAAAGTTATAGGAAAATGATGTCTCGACTCTAATAGTAATGCACATAATTCATCAAGATTTTATTTGCCCTCATTTTTTCCCTTTTCTGATCATTAACGATGTAATTAGTTGTCATGATTAAGGCGAAGAGAACATATGCAACAGTTTAAAAATGCAAAGACGAATGATTGATTCACCCTGTTTGTCATGCACTGACGTTTACGCATCTTTGATTTCCATCTTTCTCCCTCTCTTTCTCGCACATTCCCTTTTAGATAGGCTAAACCCACTACAAATCTAACAATTATTTTCGAGTCCTGATTCAAGAGGACTTGATTTTAAAAGCAAATATGAAATTTAACACTTGAAATATTGATTCTCGTTCGTTTCCAGATTTATTTGTGATGCTCACAAACACAGAACTGGGACGTTTGGAGTTGGCATATCCGCTTAAAACACAGAAACTTGAGCACTTGGATTGATATTCCGAAGGTAAATCATCGTTCAGCATCTCTACATGAGTTATGATGAGCTGGTTCACGCCTTTCACTACACGACGTGCTCTTTGAGTGGTCAGTTGTCCGATTTTACGCACCCAGAATCTCAGCAATGCTAATTTAATTTCATGTCTCAATGCCAATACCAGCCTGGACGCATGCACATGTCAACGCTTTTCTGTGATGTTGGAGACAGACAGGCCCTTACTCTCTCCAAGCAATTTTATTCCGGCCATACCTCACCTATACAGCTTCTCTAGAGTTTTGCAGGTGTCATTTCTGCTCCAGACCTTTAAGATTAAAACTGGGCTTTGGGTGATTTGGCCGTGCGCAAAGATGCAAATAGGAAAGTCGTGGTGCGCTGGTATGATGCGTGGAGGGGACATCTGGGCACTGGCCATCTGACTGACTTTGCCTTGACATCTGGGAAAGCCACTGGTGTGTGGCACGCGAATCGGTTGATGTCGCTATTTAAATGCAAATTTGTTGGGGATCATTGGAGCCTCACCCCGTAAATTCACACAAAAGGAACACTTCACACACACATAAGGAGGAGGGTCGTTTCTTCGGGAGGTCTTGGCAACGCCGAACAAATCTTATTCAAACCCACACACACCTTCTGCATGACTAACTTTTTCCTTTGTCCTGCGCTCTCGGCTAGTACATCTCCCCAAATAAGATCTAACATGGGCAGACAGAATAGAGCTCAATTCACATCGTTCACTAAAAAAATAAAAAATAAAAATAAAACCTTCCAGTTAGAAGGAAAAAGCTTTTACGTGTCATAGTAAAAAAAAAAAAAAAAAATCTTAAAAAACGCATAAACCAAATCACTGATCTGAAGAACCTATAATTTAGCAAGTTTTATGATTAAAGATAATATTAAAGATCTAATCATTTAATGCACAAATTATTATTTTTTTTTATTATTATTACTATTATGTTTTTGCAAACCTATAAACCTTTTTATTTTGGCAAATTGTCTTTTTTTTTCCTACAGAAATTCTTGCATGCAGTAGATATTTTAGCTGCGCCTTTATTTTATTTTTTTTCTGCATAACAAAAACTGACACATTTGACACTTTCGAAATGTAAAACGCAATTAAAGCGGTTATCACAATAAACACGCCGGATTGTTTGTGTGTCATAAATTTGTCCCGCACTTTATTTTCAAACGTCGAGGAGTGAAAGTCAAAGTTGGTGAATTAAAGAGCGCATTTTGCACGCTTTGGCTCCGGGCTCCAGATGAGCCTCAGAAATGAGCCGAGATGGATTCAGGCGAGCAGCTGATTCTCCAGTCTCCGGCCAGATGGCTTCTGAACACAGATTTGCATTCATTTTCGCCTAATATCTTCCAAAAAAGAGGGCAGCTGCATTTGTTGTCAAATAAGGTTTAAAAACTCCTTTTTAGGACGGGATCGTTACCTACGCGATGGATTGTTTGAACTTCTCTAGTCAACAGTATCAGATTTAAAGGGATTTAGACTAAAACCCTAATTTGGTAATCAGATTGAAATCGCTTTGGTGTGTAATCTGTATTAAAGATTATGTAGATTAGGCCTAGAGTTAGCAAACCTGAAATATTTATGATGGTAAATTAGAATAGGGTTTGGATAAAAATACAAATAATACTAATTTAATAAAAACAAGTGAAATATCTATCACATGCCAAATAGGTCTCCGGAAACTTTAGGTTTATTCATAAGCACACACGTCAATTTATTAAGACTTTTTGATAACAGTAATTATAAAAACATTTCACGTGAAACATAAAACAACTGTTTTGTGATTAAGACAAACAATAATAATAATAATAATAATAATAATAATAATAATAATAATAATAATAATCACAATTTGCTGCCTAGAGTGCCATTTAACATTCAAGTTCACATAGGCATTCAGTGTATGCATGGATCAAAGTAATTGAAAATCAAAGACAAAAAGCATATCAATCTTAAATTGTCGTAAAATATAATTTTATTACTTACGTATTTAATTAGACGACGATGCAATGTGATGGATTTTGAGTCGAGGCAAGAGCAACAGCTTTGATAATTCACTTATCTTTGGCAATAGTCATTAACCCCCAACACTAGCAGAATAGATTGCTGTGTAAAAACACATCTCTCTTCTCCTCTCTCCGTCCATCCATCCATCCCCCCTCCAGCGCACAGGGTCCCCAGATAACCAACATCGGACTTCCATTTTCGCCCATTAATTCAAATATTAACATACATGCAGAGTCTGCCAATATCGGAGACACGAGCACCTTACGAAATGAAAGAAAAAATGACCCTTATTGTCCTGATAAATGATTATATTTTTATTACAAAAGACATCCTACTTCTTGCGCACAGAAGGAGAGGGTGGACGCAATGTTTCCCCCGAGTCCGTTCACAGTTTCAGATGTAATTCTGCAATAATTTACAAAATTAAGCGTGTACGCGCTAGGACTAGGAGTTTGACATCGCCTCGGCTCGCTCCACGCACGCAAACTGGGTTTTCGAGTCAAGCAGTCAACGTTGCCATAATTTAAGACGCGCATTACGCCATTATGCAGATGCCCAGGGTGTTTATTAAAAGGAGCATCTAGTCTTAAAATGCCAGTGCACCTTCCTGACCTGAGAGTAATCAAAGTGAATCGATTTGGAGGCTTGCGTCCAGGAAGTTTGGCACTGCTGTCATTGTGATGATGGCCCAGTAAGAATTTTTTCTCTTATTTTTTTTTATTCTGGAACCCAGTTGCAGCGGATGGGTGGTCAGTCAGTGCTCTTTTGCACTCTATAAACTTGCATGGCAGTATATTAGGATATATAGTTCCCGCGCACCGCGCTTCATTCGCGGGCTTTCATTATCATTCATTTTTGTTCTTCTCTGATGATTACTTGACACGATGTTCACTGCAAAAGCAGTTGCAGCAGCGAGCAAAAAGCTCGTGTATGTACTCAAGGTCCAAGCTTAAAGCTCAGCGGCAGGAAGCGTCAATGCTCTCCATGTATGGGCAAAGCCACGCCCACGTGCGCGTCATCCTCTGACAGCGTGGATCCCGTGGGTCTGGAGTTTTTGGCTCCCGGGAAAGGTTCCAGTCCTGGGGGATAGAGGGTTGAGTTTTGTATGCTTCCATCCATACTGCAAAGACGCGCTAAAGGCCCCTCATCATCCTCCTCCCGTGTCCGGGAACACCTCCACGGTGATCATTTACGGCGCGTTATTTGTCTTTTGGAGCCAGAAGTGGTGGATTCAGCAGTGTCCCGAAGCCTTTTTTGATCCTGTTGTTATAGGATGCCACCAAGCTAAGAGCACCATCACCACCATCATCATCATCATCATCAACAACAACAACAGAAAGTTGCAAGAAATGTTTAACTGAATTAAACAAGTCTCTAATATCCCTGCTCTTTGCGCGACTTGTTTCGCTTCTTCCACGGAGGATCTCCATCTATCCAAACAAGCTGCTGGAGAGGCTTGAGAATCTTTACGCACTGAATCGTTCATGTGGTGCCAACGCAGGACGGACTGAAGAAGGAGTCGGGACTGCTTTTCCTTTTCTTCTTCTCTTTTCGACAAATCCCAAACAAACTCTTACGGCTATCCGAAGGGGCTCTTGGAGAAACGACGCGCCCTCGCTCACACTCTCATTTCATCTCTTTGGCTGGAAGTGGGTTACACGCGAACTGTTTTAAATGTTTGGGATTCAGGAAATATACCAAGAGGGGGGGTACCACTATGAAAGAGGAACCGCTGGGCAGTGGCATGAATTCGGTCCGATCGTGGATGCACACGGCTGGGGTGGTGGATGCGAACACGGCCGCCCAGAGGTACGTTTGCCAAATCATCCGATTTTTTAATGCATTTCTCAGATCGACCCCTAAATCCCCATATGCCATGTATCAATTACACTCTCCCCCATGCACCTCTTCGCCGCTTTCCCCTGTTCATTACATCATATTACAGTTTAAGTGACAAATCAAGAATTCTCCCATGTTTTCATTCTATCTACATCTATCTATATCTCAAGTGTACGCCTGTTGTTTTAACCCACACTGGTGTCTTGTTTTCCTCCGCAGTGGAGTTTTGGTCTGGCACGGGCGCACTATGAGAAACAACCGCCATCCAACCTCAGAAAATCCAATTTTTTCCACTTCGTGCTGGCGCTTTATGACAGACAGGGACAGCCAGTGGAGATCGAAAGGACAACTTTTGTGGACTTTGTGGAAAAGGAGAAAGTAAGCGCCACTCTGGAATACTGCTTTGAATTTTCACCTTAAAACTTCCACACTTCTAGATCTTTGGAAACACGTGCGCCATTAAACCGCTTTGACGGATATCACAGAAATAGATATGCATTATACACATTATTGCCAGGAATTAATCTTCAAAATTACATCCTTGAAATAGATGCTGCTGGATAAAAGCGTAAATACGAGAGAACATGCATACAGACAAAAATGCATGCATTTCATAAATATACTAAAATAAAATTCTCAACAACCCAATTATGCCAATCTGACCCCAAACAAATGCTTATTGTTCAGGAGCCTTAACAGTGAAAAAACTAACAATGGGATACATTACAAACTACAACTATTGTAAAGCAATGGTAAGTGTAAATTTCTCTATTCAGCAAGGCTAGATTTACAAGTGTTTTATTCGCTCGGTGGAGCCGTATTAACTTACGTTTGGTTTCCTAAAATGTAGTTCAGTTTTATCCACAAATGTAATTCTAGTAGCAAGATGCCAACCTTCGCTGAGGTTTTTTTTTTCTGTTAGTGAATTTCAAGACTATTTCAGATTTTTTTTCTTTCCCGAGGAAACTTTATGTAAGATGTGTGTGTGCGCACTGCAATTTTTTTTTTTTTTTTTTTTTTTTTTTTTGAAAGTGGCGTTTTCATCCTCAGCATTTTTAATCGTGCCCTACTCTGTGCTGTTCTGTGATTTTTAGACCATTACTGCCACCGATAAATCCTTATCCTGTGGTTATTTTTAAAAAGTAGAAAAATTAAGATGTAAATAAAATAACCTGCACTAAAAGAGAACCCGACGCTTATCGAGCCAAGCACTTCAATTTTCCACCAAATCGGAAAAGGAATCAGGAACCTTGGGGCAAAGGGTCCACGTGGCCCCACATCGTTTTGCAAGCGCTTCAGACTTGCTTAGAGTTTTACCTGAGGCCATCAAGAAAGCTCCTCTCTTGCACTCGCTTGCTTTATGTCCAAAACGCACAGATCATTCAGAGCCCAAGCAGTCCATAGACCATACCTTATCACGTTAGCTGTTCACTTTAAGGAGCCTTACGTGTTTTTCCATAGCATATGTTGTTAATTTTGGTGTCACTTAGACATGCTTAACATTATCAAGTGGGCTTCTTTCAAAATTCAAGTGAGGCCATAACATTTTTTTTTTTTTTCTTTTTTTTTCCCCTCGGAGTTTTTCAACATTAATTAAAGCAATGCATAATGGAAGCAGTCGTCAGGGCCTCAAACTGTAGGCAGTGTGCCACATTGTAGAGACTGATTGGAGGCTTTTTGAGCTTGTAATTCACATCAGTTCCCCACAGACCATCCGGGTTGAAAGGGGCATCTTGGCAACCGCATTCTCTAAGGCACACAGCCTTGACAATTAGAGGTGAAAACCAAACTGGGTGGCTGAGAGAGAGCTTTTCTCCCCCCCCCAGCCCTTCCTGCTCACTCTCTACGGGCGCCTTCGTTCTCGAACGTCCTCCTCTCAGGGCACTAAGACAAACACCAAAAACAGCTGCTGTGGTTCACCTCTTACTCACCCCCACAGCGCCGGGCTCCGTGTTGTACCCGCCGCCCGCAATGCTGTGAGAACTGCATGGCACCAGACCCGCGACCTGCCATTCTCTGCTCGCGCGATATTTCGCAGCAAGGGCCAGACTACGCATCTCTACCCTCCACCCACCCTCCGGCGTTTAGCTAGAAAAGCGGACGATAGAGCTGTAGTATCAGAAATAATATAAATCGGGGGGGGAACCACACGGTGCTAGGAGAGGAAAGACACATGCAAGCCCTGGGTTGCTGATGCTCCAGAGCTCATCGCATGTCCCTCGTTTTTCTCTCTCCGGTCCCTGTGTTCCTTCTCGCTTAAGTCGGTTTGTGACAAAACAAGCCTGCGGAAACAGGAACTAAACACCCTCAGACGCCCGTGAATCAGCGACAGGTAAGACTATCTGTCCTGCTTCCTGCCTCTTCTGGTCCCTGTGATCAGTTAGGGCGCTGTGGGCCCAGCATTCTGGCCCGGGTTTGCCCCACGTTTGTTGTTGCGTTGGGCCGCGCAGATTTGGGTTGACAGGGGGTCTTTATGGCACCGTGTAATTGCTGTTAGTTGTCAGGGTGATTGCTTTCCGCCTCGAGACTTGCAGCATTTCACTGCATCGAGAGAGCATTTGGCTTTTAATGCACAACTCTTTCTCGATTTGTTAGCAACTACTCCTGCTTACTTCTCTAGAGACATGCACTGCCTATCGCGCTTTGTGGCACGCTGTGTTCTGGAGCATAGCAGTAATGTTGCAGTCTCCAAACGTGCATGTTCGAGGGAAAAAGGCATCTTTACGTTTGTGCTCTGTATGGCTAATCCGGTGGGACATGAGTCATGTTTCGGGCTGGCTGTTGGCGGTTATGCATGATGATCACATTAGGGAACTGCGTGTTCAACCCACCGGCTTTCCCCCCCTCCGACTGGGTAATTGGACGTTCGCTCTTTGTCTTTCTATCTTCCTTTTTTTTTGCAAGCTTATGTTTCCTACGCTTTGTGAGTCTGGCTCAAGGTTTACACTTACTCTGCGAGACGTACACTTCTTCTTTTTTGTCCAATTATCCCCTGTGGTGGCAGCAACGTACATGGATTACGGCAGGGCAGGTCTCGGACATCGCGGCCTGAAACCGGCTACATGTGACAGGGACGGGCACTGGCTGCTGGAGTCGGGCAATCCTGGAGATTAGTGAGCTAGAACCCCGCCTACCTTGCTTCCCCAGTTTCCATCTGCTGTAAAGAAGCCATGAATAACCAGCAAGCAGTGCCAGCGGCACGAGTCTCTCTTTCCTTGTTTTGCTCACTTAGCTGTTGCCGAGTTATCTTCCCGATCAGGGACCTTGTCTGTCCCACTGAGTGGGCATTAGATTGGAGGGTGAGATGATGGGTAAAGCCGGGAACGATAGATGCGCCACCAGTGGATAGCAATGCTACTGTGTTGACTTGCTGAATGACTGTTTGCTTTAGCGGGGGCTGTTTGGTATCTGAAACAATAGGGAACATCTCTCTTTTAGTAATCAAATAGCCGTGACCGTTTGTCGCTGTCACTCACTGTTACATAAAGTGTGTGAAGCTCTCGGAAAAAAGGACTCATGCCCTGTGTGTAGAAATTGTGGCGTGTTTGCGTGCTTGGAGGTCTGAGGCGTTTCCCGCTCCTCACGTCATGTGGTTTCGTAATGTGGAAACCCTAACGGTACTACACATAATGTGAGGTAATTAGTTCATGGGGGAGAGCGCTGTTTGATTCAGATGGATTTTTTTTTTTTTTTTTTGTTTGAACCCGAAATAAACATCAGTAATTTGATTAGAGTTTGGTGTTAACATGTTAGCTACTTCTGCATTGCTATAATGAGCATAAACCTGCTTGGATTTTGGTGAATGCGTTATTTATTTTTGACATTCTGAGATTTTCTCACCCCATGAATTAGCCAATGAGGCTATTACAATTGTGGCTAACAATGTGGTGTCTTATGAGGTTATCATAACTGCTAAATATTAATTCACATTAGCATAATGATGTACTGCCCTTAAAATGTTTAAAATGTACTGTGTCGCGGCTCACTAGGTTTGGCACAGAGCCCCTGTTTATCCTTTTTGGGGGAATAGGATTCCTTACATCTTCTTCGGTAAGCACTCTCAAAGAATGTGAATCAATCCCAGTAACCTTGGTTAATCTTTGCATTAATGATGTAGCTTGTTTAACAATAGACTTTTGTTCTGCAAGAGCTCTGACAGTGTGCGAACCAGTAGGATTAGTTACAGGACCAACATTCATGCACTCACTGTAACTCAACCGCAGGATAAAGAAAAGCTAGTGGGGCGAGAGAGAGAAAAAAAAGAGGCGTCCCAGCGAGGAGGAGAGGGAAGGAGGATTTGTTTTGGTTTTTCTGAACAGAAGATAAAACACACAATCACGTTCCTCTTACAGATCCTGAAAAGCATCTCAGGCAGTCAGAGTTGATTCTCCCCACCCGCCGTGGCTTATACCATGTATTTACCTTTAAAAGACAAAAAAAACATGACACTTTACAACAGAGTTTTTCATCACTGATATTTCCTGCACGGACTCTTGCCCAATAAAGTGCTGGGCTTTGTGTTGTGGACTAAATAGAGGTGGATGGATCAGATGATCGTGTGGCGCTTTGTGCTTCAATCTGGTTGAACAATAGTGTGTAACACTAGTAAAAAGAGGAAAAGGAGAACCAGCGCCAAAGAAGTTCTGATATCGGCAAAAAGGAGTGATATTGTGGTAGGTTGAAAACGCGGATAAAACAAAGCTCACATTTTGATTGTGAGGCATCTGAAAGACTCGAGAGGATCGATTTCATAGAGGGGCGATCTGTTCTGGGTCTGATGCACAACAGAGCAGATGTGCTTCATTAGCCGATACATTAGTCTGCCTACTCACAACTGTGAACCAGATGATTTTATCCAACGATCAGAGAACAGGCGGCCAAGAGAGCCCGGAACGCAACGGTCACCAAGAACGTTCGTGCAGTTGGGTGGTATGGATGATAAAGCTAATTGTTACTCACCCCCAAAACCAATCCTGTGGGGTTAATGTCTTGTTAGGTCCCGTAGCTTTTTTTCCTTGTCATCTGATTGAACAAGTGAAACATTACAGTACACCTGGGAGTTTTATTTATGCAATAGCTAAGATACATGCATGCTCAGTCACCAAGCAGTTTGCGTGCACAGGAAGGTAGAGCCAAAGTGCAATTTGTGAGGGTCGATGCATTATAATCAAACACCTTTTACTGGGTTGGCACTTGGGATAGATAGATAGATAGACTAAAAGAGGAAGAGTAATTTCTGCGTAAACAGGGCTAATGGTGACCAGAAGATCTGGTGATCCATTATCAATAACGTTTTCAGCCCACATTCTCCCAGATGGCACATGGGCGCAGGCATACTGCTCGTTGGCACAGGCTTGGACAATAACGGGCACACCCCGCTCGCTTCTGGCATTTTTTCAATGGAGTTTAGGAGGACTTATCATTCCAAATGTGTCCTATTTTTCCTGTAGTCAAGCCCAGACATCTGTTTTATACTATTTCTCTTGGACTTGGTGCAGCTTTAGGTCTCTTCACGAAGAGAGAAGAAACAAAAAAACGAGAGAAAAACTTGGTTGTATGTCACAGCTGTTACAAAATTTCAACCTCAAGCGGGTCTTTAAATATTTTCACAACCGACCCTGCTTTGCCATGGATTATTAATTGGTATTTTTGAAAGATAGATTGAGCCTCAGAAATGAGGGGTTCTGTGGCTAGACTCGAACTGTTGTGGGTGATGTCTTGAAACCGCACATGTCAACGTGTGAGCCGGGGAACATATCGGTCCTAGAACTAATAATACCCTTCTGGACTCTCAGAGCGATCAGGGTTTTCCTAGCCAACCGTTCTCCCTTTCACTTCCTTTCAGAAAGGTCAAGACATGCTGACCTCTGACAGCCAACCCCCTCCCTCTCGACTGAATAATTAATGAGATTGACTTATTTTTTTATTTTTTTTTTTGTCAGAGTACACAGTTGTGTAGCAGGACGGTTTATGTAGCTCATTTCGCTGAGGCTTCTGCACCTGTTCGGGCCGTGTGGTATTTGGGTCCCGATGCTGATTTTAGCTAAACATTCATTAATTTTTCGTATCAGAGGACCTTTCCAGAAGGGATTACGCTTGGTTATTGCCTAGGTCTTCCTTGAGCCATATGCCGGGTAAAAAAATTTGTGTTCGAACTCTGCCTGTAAAAACCAACACAGATCGTTCTTCCGTTTTTTTTTTTTTGCCCTTTTGTTTGTATCTTCTCTGACCAGGCTACTTAAAAAGACCTCCTCCCTCTCATCCATGCACAGGCCTGCTCTCAGAGCTGAGCAAATGCCAGCATTTAGAAGGTCAAGCTTTTTGTTGGAAAAGCGCTATGTAAATTAGCACCAGCAAAAGGGACATTAAACAAAATTCAATTCATTGTCTCCCTTAATGTCATTTACATTTTTGGCTCGGGCCCGTCCTGTCGAGGAGAATTTTGGAGATGATTTTAATTACATATCAGTGCTGGAACAGAGGGCTGTCTGGAGCGAGACACATTTGGATCACCTGTAAAGAGAGGTTTATTTACCAATGCACTTGAATGGCAGGTTTTCACAGGCGCGTGCGTACCGTAATTAAGCCCATGTTAAGAGTTAATTCCTCTGCCTGTTTTTCCTCCAAAGAAAGGACCTGTTTACCCACCTTGTGCAGATTTCTGTGGCTTTAATCCTTGTTTATTAGCTTTGAAACCTTCTATGCACTCTTAAACATAGACAAAATTCACATTTAGTGGATTTTAATGAACCAAACTGAGCTGTCTTTTTCAACATATCAGTTCTCAGAACAATGTGCAAAAAGTTGTACATTTAGGGGTACAACCACAGTACCCTTAAAGAATATCTCTGTACCTTATTTACAGCCAAAAGGTTGCATAGTATTAGCTTAAGGCTTTGCATTACTACTCTAAGGTCCTATGCACATTTGAGAGGTAGATAAGGTACTAAGTTGTCTTTTTAAGGGTACTCCCCCAGTGACAAACTGTGGTAGCCCTAAAGGTACAATTTTTCAGATTTCTCTGATAGTATCCAAATTGTTGTCAATCACATGCTCTATAAAATGAGAATGCCCCTCCCCCTGATGTCACATGACTCTGGCTAATATAGCAAGTAGCAAATCACACTGTGACATAAATTGGGGACTGCTCAAATAAAAGACAATCCCCCTGGTATGTCCCACCCAAACTTCCTGTTTAATAGGAAAAAAATACCATGCAGGATTTGTGAAACAGAGCGGTACTGTGAGGGGCACTTCTGAACTGCTGCTTTTGCCTCCAGCCACGAGAGAGTAATATTTTTATTTATTTATATCTTACCTTTTCCAGGTGACATTCAACAACAGACTGTGTGTGTGTATGAATGTTTTATTCGAAAAGTCCTTTGTATCTCCGTAGAGCCCAGCAGCAGTGATTGGAGGTGCGCATGCACGTATATTTATGTGTGTTTAGGTTCACAGAGACACAACGTGTGAGAGGAGGAGAGCGCGGAGGCTCCATTAGAACCTGATTAATGAGGTGGCAGACAGCAAATATAGTCTCTGGGCCATGTAACACAGCCTCATTGTGCAGGTACACAGGTGTGGCGCAGCAACTCCTTATTCTGATGAGACAGTCAGCAAACCCTGCCCCCCCTAACATCAGTGAGAGAGAGAGAGAGAGAGAGAGAGAGAGAGAGAGCTTTTTCCTTCAATGAAGAGCAAGTCCAGTTGTGGCCAAAGTGAAAGTAGAGTGTAGATCTCACCTAGGACGAAAATGAAAATTAACACCAGAATAGTGTACATGCTGTCACACAGTGTATACTCAGGTTGCTTGCAAGTGTACTGCTTTGGTGTATGTTGTGTAAAATTAGGTGTCTGGCACAGGTTTAAAGTGTACAATTGTTAGTTAGAATGCACTCTTCCTATGTGTAGGGTGGGAAGGCATCAGTGTTAAAGGTGTGGTGTTATTTTTGTGCCTCTAGCGGGGGTGGGGCAGTGAAGGGTATGCAAAAATAATGACTGTATTCAAACAAGTTTTAAAGACACCCCCATTCGCCATAGATGGAAAAAACAGTTAATGTTTTTGGTTGGCGGTTTGTCTTACTTGGACAAACTGGATTGCAATTTGAGTCTGGCACAATTTATTATGTGCAATAAATTAAATGTAAACTTTCTTTCAATCGATAAACAGTTAATGCATTTAAATATTAATCCATCTTGCATTAATAAATTGAGGATTTTGTAAAAAAAAAAAAAAAAAGGAGAATAGGGCATTGTTTGTTAGTATGCAAATGGAGTCATCATTAGCATACTTAAGGTTCTCCTTAGGCTGGCTTGTTGAAATGTAGACCAAAAATCTTTTGTGTAAATATTTGTTAATTGCCGCGTTTTGTCTCTTCAACATAATGATATACAAAATGCCTTTGCGCTGCAGTGGGATGACACTGTCACCTTGAAACAGCTCAGAAACGACTACACTTCTAGTTATGAATCCAGTGACTTCTGTCTCACTAGAGGGGGATCAAGAGAGGGAGTGAGTGAGTGAGAACAGCTGGCTCTTTCTAACTGTGAATAACTGACAGTTGTCTGTGTAAGAACAAAAAAAAACATTTAAAAAAAAAAAACAAAAAATGTTCTGTTGTGAGAAAACAAACAACAAAAAAAAAAAAAAACACCCCCCCCCCCCCCACAAATGAGTGATTAATGAAGATTGCCACCTTTTATGCGATGAACTGAATGGATGCCAAGACATTCTACAGGAGGGAAGAAGCAGAGAGCTTAACCTGCCCTTGCAGCTAGCACTCAACTCGCACTCACACAGAAAATGAGAAACAGCCCTCTGCGGTCAAAAAGCCAAACCTTAGCGCTGCCACACATTGCTCACACAACCCCCCATAGAAAGCTGGGTCCAGGCCGAGCAGATGTCCGACAGCAGCACAACTCAAGAGCAGGACTTCTCCCACAACTATGTCCTCTACAGGAGAGAGGTAAACACTTTCATATCTGTAAAAAATAATTCCGTTGCTCGCTCAAACCCAACTGGGTTTTTTTCAGCCTGGATTCAACAGGAAACCCGTTCCTAGGGTTTTTTTTTTTTTTTTTTTTTTTATTTTTTTTCTAATTTGTATGAACACTCTAAAAACCATAAACGCCAACTCTCCCATTTGTTTGTTCTTCTTGCAAGTGTCATAACATTTTTGCTGCATATTTAAAAAAAAAAAAAAAAAAAAAAAAAAAACATTGTCATTGCTTTTTTTTTCATGCTCTTTTCCTGTGACCTGATTTGCACTTTTGCAGTTAGTTTTGTTGGCTTTGAACACCCCATCTCTGGTGTCTGAAAGGAATGGACGTTTATTTTTAAATTCATGAAGGGCTTAAGAAAGATCACCTGGATCTTTGATTTTAGCTGCTACAGTGCTATTAGTACTGGGCCAATGGCAATGTGTGCTTTTCTTTTTTTCTGCCACCTGGGTCTGTGTGTGAGGATTGCAAGAGGGAATGGGAAATGGCTCTAGCATGTGAAGACAGGAGGGAAACCCTGCACTGGTGTTGTTGTAAGACATGCTGCATGCGCCCTGTAACCGGAAGACGCTGTCTTCCGAGGGAGTCTATAGTGACAGATGCAAATCCAAACACACTCTTAGTGGTGAGAAAGCAGCGGATGTAAAAGTAGAAGAAGAAATGTGGAAACATGCATAGTTTTACTGCAACAAACCAGCATGAGTGGCGTAATGTGTGTGTGTGCATGTGTCCTGGTGTAGATATAATGAGAGTCTAATCAGGACCTCTGGTGGAGGGGACATATGTGCCTTAAAACGGCCCCTTATATTGATTGAGCCGCACAAAAAGCAACGACACTCCCTCTTTTGTTGGGCTATGTGAAAACCCCCGCTGAGTGTGTCACACACGCACACCCACACACAACACATGCATATTACACGCATGGATCACAATTGCAACAAATACTCACGTGCAAAAAGCACAATTCATCGTCAGACACATAAAAATGTGATTCCAACACACCGCAAGCATTGCAGACGGTGCACGAAAAGAAAAGGGATCAAAGAATAGAAGAAAAAAAAAGCAAAAAATAAAAAACAAAAAAAAAAGATACAAGATAAAAAAAAACAAAAAAAAAAAAAAAGAAAAAGAATAGCAAAAAAAAAAAAAAAAAAAAAAAAAAACAACAAAAGAAAAAAAAAAAAAATAAAAAAAAAAAAAAAAAAAAAAAAAAAAAAAAAAAAAAAAAACAAAAAAAAAAAAAAAAAAAAAAAAAAAAAAAAAAAAGAGCTAAAACAATCACAACAAATTAAAAAAACGAAAAAGGAAAAAAGAAATAAAAAAAAAAAAAGAAATAAAAAAAAGAAAAAGAAAACAAAGTAAAAAAAACAAACAAAAAAAAAGCAAGAAAAAATAACGGAATGAACTGAAAAATGAAGAAAAAAAAAAAAACAAAAAAATGGGGGCAAAAAAAAAAATGACAAGAAGAAAAAAAAAAAAAAAAAAGAAAAAAAAAAAAAAAGGAAAAAACAAAAAAAAAAAAACAAAAAAAGAAAAAAAAAAAAAAAAAAATATGAGGGTGAAAAAAAGGGGAAGGGATGGGGAGGGAAGGGGGGAGGAAAAAAATAAAAAAAAAATAAAAAAAAAAAAAAACTCACCCCGGGCATTTGGCGAGGGTGTGTCGTCACACAATAGCTCGGCGCGGGTGCACGTTCCTTTTGATAACAACCGGGAAAATTGGAATCAGTTTGTTTTATGGGGAACTGACTGATGCATGTCCGAAGTTTCCATGACGCTTCCCTCCGTGCCATTGCGGCCAACGTGTCCATTGTCACAGCTCAAGGCCTGTTTTTGCCTACTTCCGCCAGGTGGGTGATGGATTCAGGAGAACAATCGCTTCAATCGCACTATCTAAACAATGTTAAATCAAAAGTTATTTTTATTTTGACTACTTCTGCGTGTGTTTCTAGTTTTTTCCCGTGCGCTGCGGCGCAGCAGAATGTTTCATGCTAATTAAATTGACGTGTTTGGTTTCCTTTGGCGGCCCATGGTCTATTGTACATGTGCGTGTTTATGGAGTTTCCTGTTTTGATTCTGTCAACACTAGGTCAGTTGTGTGTTTTAGGCTGTAAAAGCATGATTACCTGGCTTTTGTTTTGCGTAGATGTTTGCTTCAGTAGATCCGTATCAGTTCTCTTTCTTATTCGCAAATACACACCCACAACATTTGTTTGCCATTAGGAGCATGTAATCAGATAGGGGTGGAGTGTGTGCCGTCCTCTCGTGGAAAAATATCCGTTTCTTGTCCCTACGATCTCTCTCTCTTTTCAAAAAAACACAAAGCTCCCATGGTCCTTTTCTCTTTCTTTTTAAAACCTACCCCCTCCCATAAGTCCACCCACCCACCAACCACCACAACCTCCATTCCATTTTTCCCGAATGTGCGAAATCTAGTCGTGTTGCTTGACAACTGCTTGAGATTACGGTTAGGAAAAAAAGTTGTCTCGTGAGGGATTGTATTGGACAATGGTCTGGTCGCGCCAATTTGCAGGGTCCGCAGGAAAAGTGATCTGGACATTGGCACACCCCGCAATTCAGCAGTCCTCTCTCTGTGAGAGGCACAGAGGCAATGGGCCTTGGCGTGGCCTGTCCCATGGGCTCCCCGGGGAAGTGGGCCATCAGCTCTGGGGCAACCTTCAAAAAAAAAAAAACTGCGCCAAGCAACTAATTCATTTATTAAAGCTGACAAGTTATCGTCTCAGATATATAGGCCCTTCTGTCAAAAAGATTATCGGCTTAATGGTCCTCTTCTTGCTTGATAACAAAAGCATGTTTTCGAATCTCACAATGAACATTTGATGGGAGTAGATTGCGCTCACTTGCCGATCACTGGCACTGGACGATTATTGATGTGTGCATGCACTTGGCTTTTACTGCCCTTTGTGAATGTCAGGAATTACATTTTTAGGCCGGGGGAAGGAACGCGAATCAGAAACATTTCAAACCAGAAGTCAGCAGTAAGAGCCGCTGTAGTTGAAACGGTTTTAGGCCGACCCCCATTCCCATTCACACACTGGCTCTAAGGCTATTTATCATTATAAGTGGAGTCTCTGCTAAGTTTCCCAACAACAACATCATTATAAATTCATTTGGGCCGTAGCAATTACAGCATCCAGACATCCCGTCTGACCATCTCCAGCATTCAACATCATCAGCCGCTTTACTCGGACTCAAAGCTGCCGGATAATTAAATGTTACATTGTTTTAAAGGGTATGGCGGTTTCGATGACGTGTGATTTTGAGTTGTGTGTTTGTCTTGTAGGTCGACTCTCCCTATAATATGAATGGTAGGCATGGCTAAAATATTTGTTTTTACTCTTAAATTGTTTGGCACGCACAAGGGCAGGCTGTTGTTAGCTGCTCTAAAAAAAAAAAAAAAAAAAAAAAAAAAAAGACAACGTTATGGATGTGTTAATGCAGGAGGATAAATCAAACGTTTGAGATCAGATAAATCTTGGTTTTTTGTGTCCTTATTGATGACCAGACTCATGCCGGCAAGCATTTTTAATTTGCTATGCATGGTTTATTTATAATTAAAAAAAATTTTTAAAAAAGTCATTATGAATATGAGTCCTCGTCTTCGTTCCTTTCTTTAGCATTTCTGCAACTAAATGCTAGCCCCAAAATGGATTTAAAAACCATAGCTATTCCCTTGAGTACTGTATTGCATGCAACATCAACGGCCATACCGCTCTCTGTGTAACAACACTAACGCAGTTCGCCTCCTGTCATAAATTGTCCTCTATTGTGCAAGGAATGCACAAATGGCGCCAGGCTGATGAATCGATGGCAGATTGGACGTGTTTTCGTGCGTGTGTTTAAATGTCATGTGTTCTCAGATAAGGGGCTGCTCAGGATTGCCATCTCTCACTGCTAGCCTGCTAGCTTGGCCAGTTTATATAGCGCAAAATCCCAAATGTTTAGTAAACCTCATTAGGCTCCATCTAATGCTAATTTAACATCATAAGATGGACCACAAAAGAGGAGCGGGACATCTGGCGGCGCGGGCCCGGGGCCAGGGCTTGACCGCTGGCTGATACCATCGTGCTATAGGGGCCTAGCTTTTCATCTAGCATCCCACTAGAGTCGGATGTTTTATGGTATTCATCTATCTCCTTTCTTACTCCCTTCGAAAGTGGGATTTCAGGGGTGGGGGGGCTTTGGGGGGGTCCTTGCAAAAGTGTGGTGGCTGACAACACTTATCTCCAGGAATACATGACAGGGTTTTCATTTTGAGAGCTTGCTATTTCATCTGGCGTCAGATGATTGAGTAGATAAGGCAGCTTTTTTAAAGACAAGGGGCCAACATTTAGGACGAGAAGAGAATTTTGCGGGTTCTATTACAGCTAGTAGTGCAAAAAAAAAAGGGCGGGTAAGTTTTTTCCTTCTCTGGCTAAAATAACTGGCCTTCTTTGTAGCGCGAGAATGGTCTTTGTCTTGTGCAAAATCAATCAGTGGACTAATTCAGAAATAGATGTGCTCCTTATGATCTTCTGGTCGGGGAAGCGTCATCTTGAACCTTAAGACCTTCTCTTGATATGCTGTCCGGTCTCTCTGAATCCAAATCATTTAAGAAGAGACAAAAAAGGGAGTGCGCGTTCTCGTAGGTTCCCACTCCATCAGAGCTGAGAAAGAAGCTGAGGAACTACGATTCCCTTTTCTTTTGTTATGCTAGTCTGTATAGCGACAGCGCTGTTATCTCTTTCTCTCGTGGAAATGGAAACAAAATGAAATAAATAAAAAAAAATAGGGTGTGAATATATAAAACCTGCCAGACAGTGATAAATAAAATATGACAGGCGTTTTCTTGGCGCTGGGAAAGGAGCACAGTTGGTACATTCACCCTGACTTTATGTTCTCCTCGTCTGATTTAGCTTCAGATTAAAAACCCACTGCTTTGGCCAACCAATTTAAATCCGATCCAGTTCACAGCTTGCCTGTAATTGATCCCTATTTTAACATCAAGGCTGGAATGGAATTGATATTGATTTGACTATAAAACTGCGGGCTGGCTTGTCCAGAGGGACCTACTCAATAGGCTGAATGAAAAAATGTATCGTTTACTCTGCCCTTCTAATGATACGAGAAAAATGAAAAGGAACATTAGCACATGTAAAAAACAACAGCAGAGCTTGGGCTGTAGGAGTTGGCAGACGGGATAGGCCATTCCCTTTTTATTATTATTATTATGTATTATTATTATATATTTTTTTGTATTTTTAATTTTATTTTATATTATTGTTTTTTTGGGCACAATTTTTTATATATGTACTATGACACGGAATACCGACAAGAATATTGGAAATGGTCCCTGAATCTAGCAGGGTTGGCATTAAAACAATGTTTTGAAAAGTGAAATGTCAAGGGTTAATTAATTGCGTTTGTCATGGATATCCCCTCCTTTCTCTGCCATTAAATAGCAGTTAAAGGCACTTTAAAACTATAAACAAGATGACCATAAACATCAAATTTGGGCCCTCTTGTGTGGTGGTGTGTGTGCAAATTCCCAGCACCAAACCCAATGATTACATAGGTATAGTATGTCATGGACAGTTGTGTATAATAACAATAATATACTTCCCAGATAAGCTTGTGATGAGTAATATACACCTGCGTTCAGTCACAGATTCATTGCTTGAAACGTGTATGCCGTGACTCTTCAATCGTAAGAGCCTCGTCCCTGTCCTGAATTGGGACCAGTTCCTCCAGCTCGTCCGATTTCCTGGCGGGTGGATCTCCCTCTCTCCATAAATCTCTGTGTTGAGAGCCAGAGGAGGGATCTGCATCTGAAGAAATTACCCTCAATCTTCCACATCCAGGAGTTTACACTTCTGTAATGACAGCAGGAAACCACTGGCCTCAGTAGGGTTGCACCCTAGATTTTAAGGAATGTATTTAAAAAAATAGGCATTCTTCTGCCAGACCTACAGGATTTACTCATGGTACTGACCCAACACACACACACACACACACACACCCAGCTCTGCGTTCCACCCCACATTCTGATGCAAAGAACACTTGCGAACTGAATAAATAGCTAGAATCTTCGTTTAATACTTACATTGGCTTGCTCAACTCAGGCTTGTTTCCACTTTGTTCTGGGAAAAAAATCTAGTGATCCATTGTTCTTTTAGGAAAAAAAAATAAAAAAATACATTCTTGGCATATAAAGCGCACTGAATACTGGCTGTAAATAATGTGGTGTTGTGCAATGATTTTGTGCTAGCCAAGGCTGTATTCAGCATTTTTGCACATGATCTTCGACCCCAAAACATTTTTGAATATGTAAAGCAAAAAACATGTTGTGGAAAGAGACTGGTCTAGCCGGGCTTATTATTGTTTTTTAGTCATTTTGTATTATTAATTATTTAATATGCATATATTATTTCTCAGAATTTATTACAACATGTATTATTTTACTAACAAGTATTTTAATAATTTTCATATCTATTGATCAATCATCTATCTATCTATCTATCTATCTATCTATCTATCTATCTATCTATCTATCATCATCTATCTACTCTATCTATTATCTATCTATCAATTTATTGCAAAAAAAGCTAATTTTATTATTTTATATAGACAGACTAGTATATACTTGCAGATGCACTATGTTATATATAGATATATATATATATATCCTATATATATATATAGATATAATATATATATATATATATATTATATATCATATAGTGCATCTGCAAATTATATACTTAAATGTAATAACATTAAAAATTTATTTTACATATAATAATTCTATATAATTATTATATGGCATTTATTTATTTTATTCTTTAAGTATAAATTGCAACAACACATCGTAAAACAGTACAGAAATAATGCATCACTGTAGTTTTCGGCTTTGACTTAGCAAAGATAAATATCTGACACTCTTACAATGAAGAGAGAGGCACGCACACACACAATCTGGAGTCTATTTGTCTCTGATAGGGCAAATCCAATTGTTTCCTTAAGTGTTGATTAAGGTGGTGGGCTGAAATCAGGCTGGTCCCTCAATTGAGTGTTTGTGGTGATTATGTTGACCTTCTCACTACAGCGGGACATAATGAATGAGCAGCCAATCACAGAGCCGTCGCTCTGCCCCCGTCGGCGCATGCGTCGGCGTACTCTCTTTGTTTGGGATCTACGCTGGTATTGGTTGCTTTTCTTAGCGCAGCAGCTAAACCAAACTAATCACCACTTGAGTGGGTAGAAATGAAGGACAAATGACACTCGGTTTTGTGTTAGAATCCTTCAGGCACAAACTGCTTGTCCAAAGAGTAAGAACAGGGGGAGACAAAAGGAAAGAAAATCATTCTCAGGGAGGGTGGGTGGCAAAAGCACTTCAGATATTCACATGTGTGTAATGTGAGATTGTCACAGAGCTTTAGCTCTTTTGTGAGGGGTTTAGATGGAGATCATGAGTTGTAAAGACCAGGATGCTTGCGCCTGAGGAAGCAAGAATTAGCGCATATCACGTTTGTTACCCTTGTATATCGTTTTACGTTATCAAACAGAATCACGCGTTACGGCACTCAAAGTTTTGTGGCTGCCAAAATGACAGTATTGATCGAGTAAGTCTGGAACCTTTATCTGATCTGGGCTTCCATCGGATCTTCATGATTTCGAGCAATATCTCAAAGCATGACTTAAGGATGCTGGAGGGGACGGATAGACACTCAGTAATCAGAGCCAGCTGCGATGGATGCCTCTGTCTCCGTTTCTCCATCTGGCCAACACGATGGGCAGAGCATGCTTTTGAAACGAGCGTCGCGCCAGCAAAAACAACAATGTAAACAGATTTAGCCAGTTTTATCCACACAAGCTAAGTCAGGTAGGATATGCTAATGCTGTTCGCCTATTTACTATACCTGCATAATAGATATCGGTGTATAACACTTATGTTGGAAGGTTTGGGTTTTTAATGTTTCTGACTTGAACTCTCTTATGCTTCCAAGGTTGCATGACATTTTACATCAAATATACAGTAAAAACAGTAATTCATTGTTAACTATTATTACAATTTAAAAATATCTGTTTTCTATTTAATATAATTAAAAAAGTAATTTATGCTTGCGATGCAACGCTGCATTTCAGAATCATTACTCCAGGCTTCAGTGTCACATGATCCTTCAGAAACCATTCTTATATGCCGATTTTCCTGCTCAAGACAACATTTCTTATTGTTCATCAATGTTTTAAAACAGCTAAAAACAGACAAAAACAGTATTTTTGTTGAAAACTATAGTAAATATTTTGGGATTCTTCTATACTGTCCTTTCGATACATTTCATGCATCCTTGCAGACTAAAAGTATTACTTTAAAAATGTTTCTGTAATTGTTCGCTAAACTGGCTTCATATTACTGACTAATTGATGCATCTTATTTGATAAATGGATGTTGATCATTAAGCGTAGGGCACATCTCCCTTTGTATCACCAAATTCTGGCTAATTTAATTTCTTGGTTGCGTTTTCTAATGAGAAGCCGTTTTACAATTAAAAGTTTGTGCTTTTCTGAGTGAAGGAAACACAGCATAGTTGCGCTCACAACAAACAAACATGTTCAGAACGAGAGTTTCTAGGTTTTTAATACCGTAAAAATCATTCCAATAATTCCAGTGATAGTGAGGAGAATGCAATGGATCTGTGTGTGTTGACAAGACGTTGCTAAGCAGAAACGGTGGGGGGGGAGAGGAAGTCCTGGGGGCAAGGTGTTTCCCGTGAGTCAAGGCTTTAATTGGCCTGTGGGAGCGGAGAGAGAGAGGGAAAGAGGGAAAAAGCAGTGAAAGAAAGACTTGGACCATTATCTCCTCAAAGTGTCTGGCCTCGTGAGTCACCGCCTTAACTTCCTTCTGTTAAAGTGGCCAATCCTGACAACCTGACACAATCCAGGACAGCTCCTCAACACACACACATTCAAGTCCCTCAACAGGTTGAGCTTTACGACCCCCTCTAACTAGGCTTAATGGCAGACCCACTTCACCTTCTCTCCTGTTGAGCCGAACACTTTAATTGCTCAGAAAAACAAGTCGGCTCTCACAGTTCTTCCGATTCCTGCCGTCACCAAACCTGCGCCCTCTCGTTTGACGGAAAGGACAATGAACACATTGACTTTGCACTTTTTTACACCTTACGGTCTCTCCAGGGATGGATAATGATGCTTAGCTAAAACAAAACTGCGGCCCCCAAGTCCAAAATTTTGCAGTCTCGCCATTAACCCGCTAGCCCGAAACTTGTTTTTATTAGCTTCATGCGGTAAGCGAGACGGTCTAGAGTCGCTTGCCTGCATGTTAGCAATTCCCACGATTTCAAGCACACATCTTGGAAGAGTTTTCCCAGTGACGCGTGTTTGTACAGGTGTTTCACCGGGAGCAGTCACGTTATTGCCATCAGTTACACGTGCCGATGTGGTAATTTAAACCGTAACACACAGTCAAGATGGTGCTTGCACACACACACAGACACTCTCTCTCTCTCGCTCACAGCTGGTCACCTGTTGTAAATATCGTCTCTTTAAACATACAGGCAAAATAATAATGTTAGGCCAAGGACTGGGTAATTTGTTTCAACGAAGGAAGTTATTAGCCTCAATATCCAAACCTTGAATAAAGGTCACACGTCACGACATCCAGTTTAAAGGTGAGCGTGTTAGCATTTTAGTGTGTTAACCTGTTGTGGGGCAGCACAGTTTCTCTCACAGAGACAGCAAATTAGCTATGAGGGCACCTTGTGGCGGCCAGCGCTGAATGATAATGATTGTAACAAAGGACTCATTTTGTGAGAGGTCAGGCTCCTCCTGCACTGATTTGTTGTTCATGAATTCTACTTTTGTGCCAATTTGTGGTGCTGCACATGTGCAAATCAGATGCGACCTCCGGGGCGAGTTCCATCATCTTCACTTACTACTCGCTCGTACTGTGGAGTGTGTGTTTTGCGTGAATGTGTGTGTGTTCCTCCACATTTTTTGACCCGCGCGCCTCATCGCGGATTCCCGTCGAATGAGATTTTAATCAACCGTTCTGCTATCTCGACAACAACCGGGCCGCACCAGTCCAGCTCAAGCTTCCTATATTTATGATAATTTTTGTTGTGTTTTTCTTTCCTTCTGCTCGCTTTCTCTCTCTCTCTCTCTCTCTCTCGCTCCTCTCGTTTTCTTTTAGTGAAATCACACGGTTGACTGAAGGTTGTATATCTCTGATTAGCGGATGGCTGTGTGTCCATTTGAAGGGTGACCAAGCGCATCAGAACTCATGTTTGGTTCCACAGGCACCGAGTGCAAATATGAAAAGGGGAGATGGTCCCCCCCCACCCCCTAAATGCTTCCAGGATCCGTCACGGACAGCTTAGACACCCGGATATCAACCCCGCCAACCCAAATTCCTGCTCTGTTATTAGCAGGACACCACGTACTACCTCGAATTAAGCGTGTACACGGCATGAGTATGTTGCTTACGTGGCAAACACGATCATATGGTTTTGAACAGTGTGTGGAATTAAGTCAGACTCATTTGCTTTCTGTTTACACAAGCGCTCAACCGTTTATCATCTAAAGTGATTAATCGGCGATATGTTTGACCTTTTTTTTTTTTGGTTTTTAAGACCTTAAATGTACCCACTTGTAAGCTGGTAGTTCTTGTTTGCGTTTGGTTTCAGTCACTGGCAATTGATAATAAACTGCTTTCAATCACTTTTCAAAGATGCAGAAGTAATGGTTAGTTATTTTGTGCTAATATAAAAATCTTGAGTGTGTAAGCGATTGAACAAAAAGCTGGCATTTGACCGATATATGTGTTTGGTGTGGGATTGTGGCATTTGGCTGATACAATGATTACGCAAGAGTTGAACTGATAAATTCAGTCAGATTTTCAATCAGTGATGTGATAGATAAACCTTTTCTGCCTTCAGGAGTTTTTGGGGGAAAAATTAGTAAATGCACTTATTGTATTTCTAATTAAATAATAGTTTTAGATTTTATTGGTTCTAGCAATGAAAAATATGAGACTAGCATATCAGCCGCTTGATGAGTAATCAATTAATAGTTGCGATTTTCAGATTTTAAAACATTTCCAATTATAAAAACATTTTATTTTTTTTAGGGTTTGGAAAAAATGGTTAATAATGGGTCTGAGATTTTATTGGACACTGCAATTGTAATTGTCCCAAATTTGGCCGTTTGGAGATTTATTATAACAGCTGATAGCAGTTCATCTATTAATAATTACGATTTTCAGAATTTTTAAAACATTTTCAGTTAGGAAAAAATTGTTTTTACTATTGAGACCTTTCCCAATAATATGTTTCAAATTGCTAGAAATCATTATTTGACAAAAATTTAGCCTTTTTGAGAGTTATCGATTAATTGTAGTAATTCCCATTTTCAAATTCCAACATTTCCATACTATTATTTTACAAAACAAACTAATTAATAATAATTTCTTATATTGCAAAATTCCATAATATTTTAATATTTTCTTAAAGAAATCAGTATGATCAGTTTTGTTGTTAAATTGGAAGAAGATCTATACAGGTTTGAATATTCAAAAACGTATTTATTTACTTATCTGTGCATTTCATATGGAAATTTTTTGGCATTGCATGAGCTGCCCATGACTCTGTTGACTCAGCATCCTGATCACTGAAAACACCCATTTTGTTCAACCACACGTTTTAGGCCGCTACAAATACGAAAAGAAAGCGAGGCAAAACAAATGTGGATGTTGTTTCAGGATGTGTAGGGCCACCCCGCAGTGCTGCTGCTTGTTGAAGCCCCAGTGTTTGACTGGAGAAAAATGAGATGACCACAGGCTGACGGAGGGCTGATGCTCTAAGCAAAGAGCAGGACAGGCAGCTCGCGGGGGGTGGTTGACGGGGCGGGAGAGAGTGTTCGAGGTTTTAGTCCTCCACCAGCGCGAGAGAAAGTGAAAGGAAGATAGTGGGAGGCAGGGCAATCTTCATTACGGTGACCGAATCAGACAGGGTAGCGGCTGTGATAATCTTAAGAGATTCTCCCTTCCCAAAACACATCACACAGACAGACCTTGGGGGTGAGAAGAGGAGAGGAGGAGGAGGGAGGAGAAGAGAGAGAAACAAGATACGAGGAGCACCCACACTCGCTTCTCAAAAACCCGAACAAATGACTTACTCTACTTTGCTGCCACTATATATTGTACGTGACTGATTACCCCAAAGTGTGAGGAATTAATCTGCTTAGCACACTAAAAATACATTTAAGTAAGAGGATTCCATGTAACCTCCTCGTAATCCATGTTTCGTTCCTTACAGCAAACACTGGTTCCGCATAAATCACCAGCTGAATGCATCCCACTAATTCTGCTGGTATAAAATGAGAGCGGAAGGAGGAGTTACAGCTCGTCATATTTGTTTTGCTTGAACAGGCCTGCTGACATCCGTATTGATCCATACGCTAATGATGCATGTTATTAAACATGATCGCTCATAGAACATACGAGTGACATTTGTCTTGTTGGCGCTCAGAAGAACGTTTGCCAGCGAGCTGGCGTCCCTATTAAAGATCCGTATACATACTCCGTCATGCAAATTAAAAAGCGACGGCTTACCCACACACGCATGCAACGCACACCTTCTCATCAAATTAAATTACTTTATTCTAATATCACGCTTGACTGACGAGCCCTGCAACACTCATAATGTTTATGAATGTAGGTTTTGTTGTCTTTAATAGTGTTTTTTTTTTTTTCCCCGCTTGTTACATGAGAGTCCGCGCTTTTCCGATCCTTCCTAACAAGTTCTTCTATCAGCCTCGACTCTCAGTTTGTCCAGAGAAAACGAAAGATTGTAGGGCAAAATAACCCTTAAACCTGTTCTGCCTCCGAAACGGAGAATAAGGCGAGCGCGCACAAAGACGTGCATATCTACAACGATCTCTAAGAGGATTAACGTTACTACTTTGCCGTGTCAATTTAATGAATCGACAGCTCTCCGTGTTGTTATTTTATATTATTTACCAGGACAGGTCTGTGTTTGCCCACGTCGAAGGAAGTTAAACTTCATCAGTACAACCAAGTTTCTGATGTCAGCTCCGAGCCACGGAATAAAATGCAACAGCATTGAATTCCTCCCTCGAGGGAATTGCGAAAAAGAAAGCACTAAACCCCTGCTCCAGGCATAAGAAAAATACATTTTTGAAAAATCGGCAATGTATTCACAGATTGTATATTCGTGCTTGTTCAGACAAAAGAGGCCTTGACAATTTCCACACGAGGCTCTTGTTGGTCAGAAAATGTGTCAGATAATTCATAAAGTGCCAGTTCCGAGTCCGCAGGGGAGGAGCCACGGTATCGTGGATGTGGACAACAGAACAGAAAACATTGCTGGTTTTTTTCCCATCATGTCTGGCAAATGGTTACAATTTGGGCCTGTGGATGCATTTTTTGTCCCCCCATCTCTTCCGTTCCTTGCTTTCGCTTGCGGTTGGTGGGCATGTTAAAAGTGTTTTTTGGTTTGGATTACACTGTTTGTGGGTGTTTTTTCATGATTTCTAGTTTCCCCCTCTCGCCAGTTTCCGTTTCAAGGGCCAATTGAGAGTCATCCCGCAGCTGTTTTATTAGCCCTCCGATACATCAGCCCCACTTATACATGTGGCCTGCATGTAGTATACCCGGAGATTCTTTCCTCTTACACTGCATCATCCCAACATGCTGTAAAGAGCTTGTGTAGTTACAGTGTGTAATATGATGTGCCTGTCTCCTGGTGTAGTGCAGTCAGTCATAACTGCGAGTGGGTCTGTTGTGTAATATGCTTAGAGCCTCGTCAAACTTGGAACTTCATTCCTGTCATGCCAGCAGCACACAATGCCAAGAGAAATAATTCATCAACACATTTACAAAAATAAACATCTCAAATGGTGGTTGCCGCGCTCAATTCTGATACTTGTTGTGCAATTATTTGCAGCTTGAGAATGTATATGATTTATCGAGTTATAGTTTTCTCCTCTGCAATTAGAATCCAAATAGTTGCTGTTTCCCTAACCCTAACCCTAACCCTAACCCTAACAACCGAACCCTAAAAATCCCACTATCTACCCTCAAAATCCTAACGAAGACGCAGATTTAACACATATATATCACTTTTAAGTGTGGGGAAAAACAGCACAATGATAATCATTAATGTTCTCAATTGTTTCTCCTTGACATAAAAGAGATTAAATGTGAAAGTGAAAATTTCTAAAAATTTTCATGAGGGAAAATGGCGAGTCCTCTTGTGGG
Source organism: Cyprinus carpio (assembly GCF_018340385.1). Classification (NCBI taxonomy): domain Eukaryota; kingdom Metazoa; phylum Chordata; class Actinopteri; order Cypriniformes; family Cyprinidae; genus Cyprinus; species Cyprinus carpio. The sequence continues at coordinate 21,721,777 of NC_056583.1, forward strand.
TTTCTAGGAAGATGTTTCCTAAACCAGGCTCAGATCTTCTCAGCAATCAAAAATTTCATTTTAAACTAAAAATTTTCTCATAACATTCTTCTAGATCAAATCATCCCCACAGTAAGCTTTTCTACATTTTATTTTTTTAAAGTTAGGAAGTGTAGCAGAAGCATCTAAGACTCTTAGCGGATAGAATGACTGTTTAAGGTGGCAACCGGTATGAATATATCATCCCGATGTCTCATTGGTTTCTACCTATAGCTACCACTCTTGTTGTGTCTGTATGTGTTCGCCTGATTCTACGGTGATGTCATGACTAGATAGCAGCCCAGATGTAGCACCCTCCAATAAACTACAAACCATAAATCAGTCTTCCTACTATATTTCTCAATAAATTCTCATGACAAATATTCTCGCAGTGTGTTTTCTAATTTGTGACGTTTTTTCAATAAGTAGGAGAACATTTGGGCAGCTGATACAATGACACTTTTGAGGTGAAAAACCACAAAACAAAACAAAACAAAAAACCCCGAAAGCGTGTGAATGATATCTCATATTGTCACCGTTTTGTCTTTAGTGAGATTTGGAAACATCTGCTCTCAGAGATAAAACAGCCAGTTATCCCACAAATGCATTTTTTTTAGACATGTCTCAAACTGTGCTCAGACTATCTCAGTTTGAATTGTCTGGCAAAATACTGAAGTAATTTTTTTTTTAAAAATCAAGCAATTCTCATCAAAGTCTTCCAAGACCAAATGATCTGTGCTATGCTATTCCCATTTGCATCTTTTTATCATTTATTAGGAGCTGTAGGAGAAACATCTGAGACAAAGCTGATGCATTGAACCACATTTGAGAACTCCACTGAGCTTCCAAAAGAGCAACTTCTAAGCAATAGTATTTTGTTGTCTGGGAACACCAGAATGTTTTTTTTTTTTGTTTCTGTAATCTTTTTGTTAGATGCGTGGGAGAGCTTTGTGAAACATTTCGCACAATACCCTTTGCTCAATATTTTATAAAAATGGCGGTGGTTTCGGGCTCAATGCGGCTGTTCGGCAGAGCTGCTGAGAGCCCACGGCACTGTCGGACACGTCCCTTTATCAGAGCCGTACGCGGTCTCCTTCGCTGACCGCTATGACCGCAATATTCGCTCATGCTGAATTGGACAGTCAGACGACAGTGGAACTCCTGACGCAGACGAGATCTCAAAGACCTATCTCTTTGTCATCATATGATCTCATAGTTCAAGGCTGTTGCCAAGAGCCTTTTTGGCACAGCTTGGGGGGATCTGGGAAGTACTGCTCGAACGCGGCAGAAAGTATTTCTCCGAAGCCGTTAGTAAATAACGCTTGGAGACGTTTGGCACCGCTGTGGGGGAGAGTAGGACGAGATTGCGCTCGCTCTTTCTGGAAGGAACAAAAAATCACCGGAGACCAAAAGTGATGTGAGAAGAGGATTAGAGATCTCCTCTGAGAAATATGATTAATATATTTCAAATAAATTAATGATGAGTGATCGGCTAATTTATCATCTGGGGGAGGTGAAATACGCCAGGGTTTTGACACAGCACGCGTGGGTGTGTGAGATTGTATTATGTATGTGCAGTCCTGGTTTTTAATGTTGTTGTTTTTGGCCAACTAACAATAATGTTGTGTCCATTTTCTGGTTGTGGCCATCTCAGGACTAATAGAGAGAGAGAGAGAGAGAGAGAGAGAGAGAGAGAGAGAGAGAGAGAGAGAGATAGAGAATGCCTTGGAAACCCGATTAGAGAGTCTGCCAGCATGTGCTACCCAACATACTTTCTCTCTCTGTTTCTCTCTCTCTCTCTCTCTCTGTCTCTCTCTCTCTCTCTCTCTCTCTCGAGTTGTTCGTTGGCAAGTGACACTGTAGCGGCTGACATCTTTGGCTCCGTTAGGAGCCTGCAGGAGTTGACGTTTTCCACGCCTGCCTCAGCCGCCTTCCTCCTCTCTCTCTCTCCGCTCGACACTGTCTGCTACACGTCCAGCAGAATCTGTCATCTGCTCTCGGCCGTCCGGCCTCTGGCCACTCACGCCCTGACAGAGAGAGAGAGAGGAAGGTGAAATATCTCACATTGTAACCGCCTCCATTACCTTTGTGGAAGTGTATTGATTTCTTGTAAAAATAATGAAATTGATTGTGGCTTTCCAGAAATAATTACTCTTGAACAAAGAGGTCATTATGACCGAGGGAGAGCTTGTCTGGTATACAGTGGCATACATGAGTGCATGTGAGGCTATTTTTCTCTTCACACTGCGCTAAATGCCGGCAGTTTACATGAAGTCAGTGACGGGGTTTGGCAGAAGAGTACTCTACACAAAAGTCCACACTAATCAAACTACGCTAAATGCCAGAACTGTACACATGTATGCATTACCATTTAATTAGTTTTAGATTGTACACTTATATGCCATACTCTGAAAAAGGGAATACAAAATGAAACTATATATTAATTTCTTAATATTTGTTTATTTTTAATATATATATATATATATATATAATTTTAGATATTAATATTATTAATACACATTACACAATAATGAACCAAATTATTTTATTCATTTTTCCATATTATTACATATTATTATTATTATTATTATTATTATTATAATTATTATTATTATCATTATATATATATATATATATATATATATATATATATATATATATATATATATATATATATATATTAGCATTTGAATATTTTTTATATATATAGCTTGACTCCCTTTTCTATTATATATCAGGTTTTTTTTCTGTTTTTTTTTTTTTTTTTATTTTTTTTAAGTTTTTTTTTGTAGTTGTAAGTCCAAATACTTATAAAAGCCTCACCTCTGGACTTGTCAGTTCACATCACTAACCCTAAATGCGTGAGCAAGCAGCACAAATAAATACACCCCATGCTGTCTATATGTAACTACAATGAGCTATCTCCTTGGCAAGGAACACATCGCTGTACCGCTGCTTCCCTTTGCACTTCCTTTGCACTTTTTTTTCCTCTGCTGTGTACCTTGACAGTTGTTCGAGGGAGAGAAAGAGACCCTTTATTGTGTAATGCAGGCTTTGACATTTGAGATTTTCTCGCTGTCTTTATTCATTCTCTGCATGGCTGGCGAGAAGCAGTGGTACAAAGGGAAATATGCTGTTTACAGCCAGGCAGGGAACACCTGTAATCATTTGTGAGGTTAAGAAGACATATCTACATTCCTGTAGAGGTCCTGAAACCACTTTCATACCATTTTTTTCTCCCCTCGTCTTTTCTCTCAGGTGTTGTGACGCAGGCAGGGTCTCAGCTGAAGCCTGTAGAGGTGTCTTGGGAGTGCCGTTCTCCGCCACAGAAAGCTTCAGTTTCCCTGTGTTATGGTTTTTGTCACGTGCTCGCCGCGCTAGCTCACACACAGATTTAGGTTGAACAAAACGCCGTTGTCGTCGATAGTGGTTCAGAGCGGTTTATTGGTCGCCTGTGAAATGAACTGCCCCTTGTCCTTCCCAGACATCGCGTTGAAGCTCTGCAGTACCCTGCTCACCACTTGTGAGGATTTTTTCATCCCCCCCTACCCACCTTTCATTTATCCCCATCGTTTTTTACCTTTAGTCTGACAAATAAGCAGGCGCCCCAGAAACCCTCTTCTACTTCTAGACTGACTTTTTTAAATTCTTCTCTTCTTTCTTCCTTTTTTTTTTTTTTGCACTTTATCAATTTATTTTATTATTTTTTTTGTAATATTTTTGTAAACCCAAAAGGTTTGTTTGTTTGTTTGTTTATTTATAGCTATTGTGTACTATACTATTTATAGCACCCATATTGACCTCTCATCGTTTCATTATTATTTAAGTGCTTCTGTGTTTTTTTATAGATGATACATAATGAAAACAAAAAAAAAACATTATTGTTAATATATTATAAATTTGTTTTGTTTGTGTGTATCTTCGGTGAGCAAACCTTTTTCCTAAAGTTTTTTTCTTATTTTTTTCTTATTATTATTTTATTTTCGTTAGTTAGTTTGGATTTAGTTTAAATCTGTCATCTGCTCTCGGCCGTCCGGCCTGGCCACTCACGCCCTGACAGAGAGAGAGAGAGGAAGGTGAACATCTCGCCATTGAATCTCATTACCTTTGTGAAGTGTAATACTCTTGTAAAAATAATGAAATTGACAGGCTTTCCAGAAATAATTGTTTCCAGAACAAAGAGGTCATTGCGGTGACTGAGGGAGAGCTTGAATCTGCATACAGTGGCATACAGAGTGTATGTGAGGTTATTTTTGGGAACATATATGTTTTTTTTTGTTTTAGATTTTGCTTATATATACTTATTCGAGTAGTTTTATTCATTTATTTTTTTGTCTGAATAGAATTTGTCTTAATTTTTTTTTTTTTTTTTTTTTATTACTGTTTTTTTTTTTTATTTCTGGGGTATTTTAGATTGTTCCTATCTATGGCTTTTTCCTATTTTTTAAACCTTTTTGTACATTTTTTTACTTTTTTTTTTGTTTTTTTTGCTTTACTTTTATGTTGCTTTTTTTATTTTTTTTTTTTTGTTTCTTTTTTTGTGTTTTTTTTTTCTCTGCTTGGTCTTTAGGTTTTTTTACTTTTTCTATTTTTTTTTTATATATTTTTTGACTCTTTTTTTTATTTTATTTCTATAGGCCTTATTTTTTTTACTTTGCAGAAGTTCTCTTCTTGTGTTTCTGCTAGTTTTTTTTTTATATTTTCACTCGATATATTCCTTTTTTTGTTTTGTTTTTTTTTTTTTTTTTGGTGCCATCTTTTAATGAAGTGTAGTTTATTTTATTTTTTTATGCGCTTGTCGTTTTTTTTTGTTTTTTTTTCTTTTTTTACCCCAATTTTTTTTTTTTTTTTTCTTTTTTTTTTTTTGTTTTTTTCTTTTTTTTTTTATGAGCTGTCGTTTATTTTTTTTTTTTTTTTTTTTTTTTTATTTTTTTTTTCTTTTTTTTTTTTTTTTTTTTTATGTATACTTTTTTTTTTTTGCGTTGTTTGAAAGGACCCTTTATGGTTGCTAATTTAGGCTTTGTTTTTTTATGATTTCCAAACAGATTTTTCTGATTTTTTTTTTTTATCATGTTTCTCCCTTGTTGGCGTGTTTTTTTTGGTATAAAGGGAACAGCAATGATAGATTTATTCAGCCACCATAGAACACCTGAAATCACAGCTTTTATTATAGGACAATACAAAGATTTCCTGGCCATTTTTTTTTATTTTTTTTCACCATTATTTTTTTTTCTCTTTTTTTACCCATTTTTTTTTTTTTTTTTTTTTTTTGTTTTGGCTCAGCTGTTTCCTGTAGATGTGTTTTGCTTCAGGACGGTCTGCACCCCATTTTTTTTTATTTTTTATCTTTGTTTTTTTTTGTGTTTTCATTATTTGTTTTTTTTTATTCAGCCACAGAGTGTTTTTTTCACTTTTGCTTTATATTTTTTGTTAGTGTTTCAGGCAAACAATGCACATGTAAATCATTCACTGTTATCATACTTTTATTTTTTTTTTTTTTATATTGCGTTTGAAGCTCTGCAAGACCCTCACGCACCACTGTGGGAGGTTTTTCATCCCCCTACCCACCTTTCATTTTATCCCCCATAGATTTTTACCTTTAGGATGAAAAAATAAACAGGGCTACCCCAAGAAACCTCTTCTACATACTAGACTTCCTTTTAATTCTTCTTCTTCTTCTTTTTTTTTTTTTTTTTTTGGACTTTAATTATATTATTTGTGTTTTTGTGTTTTTTGTAAACCCAAAGGTTTTGTTTGTTTGTTTGTTTATTTATAGCTATTGTAGTACTATACTATTATATCTATATTTTACACCTCTCATCTTTTTGTTATTATTTAATTGCTTCTGTTTTTTTATAGATGGTAATAATGAAAACAAAAAAAAAAAACATTTTTGTTTAAATATATTTATAGAAATTTGTTTTTGTTTGTGTTTATCTTAGGTGAGCAACCTTTTCTAAAAAGTTTTTTTCATTATTTTTTTTTTTATTATTATTATTTTTATTTTAGCATTTAGTTAGTTAGTTAGTTTTATATATAAAACATTTACAAAAATATATTTAAATTTTATATTTCTGGAATATTTTGTTTATTTAGAATTTATTTTTACTTTTTTTTATAAAAAGTATTTTAATCTTATAATATTTATAAAGAATTATTTATATATATAACATTTTCATCATCAAAAAAAAAAAAAACTTAAAAAAATATATTATTATTTAATTATTATTTTATTATATTTTTACTTTATTTATGAATTTGTTTTATTATTTTTTTATGTTTGAAGACCACCAGGACTTTTTTCAGCTTCTTTGAACAATTGTTGTGTCCTAAAGGAGTACATAAATATATATTTATTTATTTTTACATTTTACATTTGAGTAGTTTTTAAAAAGCTGTTTTTTAATCTTTATAATGTTTGCATATATTTCTGGATTATTTATAATTGATTGTTTTATAAATTTTTATAATAATTGTTGTACGGATTTATTTATTTACCATGTAGCTTTATATTGCACTGAATGGTCATCATTCCAGAGTATAGATGGTGTTTTTAAGTCTGATACACCACTATTTTTTTATTAAAAAAAATTGTAAGGCTAGTCTGACTTACTCTGTTTTAAGTACAGTTTTTTCCTTAATCAATAGTTCTACCCCAGTATTTTAAAGTGCGTGGGGAGAAAAGAGACTACATATGGCCCGGTGGTACAAGAGTTAATTAGAAAAACGGCTGTATCGAGGCGTCTCCAGATTAACATAATATCAGGCAGAAGGCGCACTATTGTCCGATGTGACTTTGAAGCTGTCCGATCTGCCTAATGAACTGCAGGCCAAAACTATCAGTTAACCTGACAAAGGGGCCCTCACCGGCAGGGACAGACCACTTAATGACAACCCCTCTGCTGTAGCGCCATTAGCCCTGTCACCCCCTGCGTGAGCGCCTTGCCTCTCTCTCTCACCTCAAATTGGGTCCTCCGGCCTCCCACACACTCCGACGCAGAGATTTGTGTTAAGCTTTGTAATCCAATAAAGCGGGGAGAAGCTCTGTGGAGTAGCTTCCTCCGAGAGTCTGTCCATTTGGGGCCTGAAGCCATACCCTTAATGGCCTTTTAGGGCCAAAGTAGCTGTGAGAGTGTTAAATATTTACATGTAAAAATGCCATTAGTAATTGTAGGCTATGTCATGAGGTTGTCTTGGGACAAAAAAGCAACAATGATCGTTTGTACCCAAACACATCAATAAAAAGCGCCAGCTTGGTGTTTTACAGTTTATTTAGCGTTCATCTTTACCCCATGAGCATGCATGTATGCTGTCAGGTTTTGCTTATTAATATGGAGGATAAATCTTTATTTAGGTTCTTTCAATCTCTCTCTTTTTTTTCTGTATGAATAATTGTTGGGTCAGAGGCTAATGGTGTTGACTCCATGTGGCCTGTCTATTAGGGGTGACAGGACTGCCCTGGCAAATAATAAAGAAATATTTATGCTCCTCTTAGCGATGCTAACAAGGTAACATATCAAGCGATTGCACTCACGGGGTCTCCCTCTAAGCTTCAATAAAGTCTTGTGGACTCCCCACACACTGTGTCCCTGTGTGTGTGTCCCTTCCGCTCCGTCCCCCTTCTTTTTGTTGTTTGTGAATATAACACATTGGTCTTCTAATCCAGGCCATCTCATGTGTAGTTATCATCGCAAGCCCGCGTGTGTGTCGGTCTACACACATCCCTGGGTGTTCTGTCTGCCATGAAAATTGCACGGGGTGGTAGCATGTGGTAACACACACGATTACCTGGAATCTTTATTGTGAAGGAAGAGAAAAAATCAATATCAATTTATAAGTCACTATTGTTGCCTATAGCGGGTTTTATGGCACTCTTGTCCTGCCGCATTAATGTTTCAGAGTGATTGACTGGAACAGAAAGATTTTTTTAACGTGTTTCGTTTTTTATGTATTTTCTCTTAATAATCCAATAAGCCATAACGGGTGTCCATTCTCAAAAGCACCTACCATGAAAAAATAAATAAATAAGGACTTGTATTATGAAATTAAGCGCATGTAGTATATCGTTGGGTCAGGCGGATTCAAACCTTGACTTTATTTCTTCCAGGAGAATAAAAACAAAAAAAAAAGTTTTTTTTTTTTTTTTTTCACCAACTTTCATTGGTAATTGAAATAAATAAAAAGTACCATACAAACTAGATCCACACAATTTTGTGTTTTCCAAAGTTTTTCAAATTTTATTTATTTATTTATTTTTTATTGATAAAAATCTCCAATTTGTAAATTTGCAGATTTCCCTCACAATTTTTGTTTTTTTTTATTGTTTTCCGGAAGACGCAGGTATTAGAGAGCAAAAAGTCACTTTAGCATATTTCGATAATGGTTTTTATGGTCTGTGTATTTTTTTTTTCTTTATTTTTTTTTCTTTTGTACTTTTTTGAGGTTGGAAATTCAATCCAAGCAATAAAAGTGGACAGTTTACATACATACTACATATATATATATATATATATATTTATATATATATCTCTATATATATATATATATATCTATTATATATACTATTCCTCTTTTATTTGCTTGGATTGATAATTGGAAATGTCTTCAAAATCAGTCTCCGTTTATATTTAATGACATAAGACAGATGAATAAATGATGAACATAATTTTTTTATTTTGGCCAATGAAGTTGTCTTTTTAAAACTACCAAGACTGTGCATCTGCATTTCAATTGGTTAAAATGAGGATTTGGCTATCATTTGACTCTCAGTCATTTCTGTCACCTTCCCGAAATCAGATTTCCATGATCCCGTCATATGCGTGTCCACTCAGAGGACAAAGCCGACTCTTGTTTCAGAGGGGTGACCTGCCGCAGACCCTTCTGACGGCTGCTTAAGTTGTTTCCTTTTAGTCCTGGTGACTGACAGATGGAAAATTACGCTTTCAAACTCATCCCAGTCATTTGGCTCCATTCTACTATGTGTCAAAGCTCCCATAGGGCCGGAGACAGTGAGGAGAGAGCACAACAAAAAAAAAAAAAAAAAAAAAAGAAAAAAAAAGGTGCTCTTGAGAATGAGTTTTTGGCTAACACATTAGCTTGCCCTGCAGAAGGGAAGACAATCGTGTGTTTGAGAACTCTGAAGGAAAATCAATCATGTCGTAAGTGAGCGTATGAGTAAATTTGAACCCTGACAACTTTCATCATCTCACCGTGGCGCGTTCGGCGGCCTGCAGTTTTCTCTCTCTTGCTCTTTCCCGCTGAGCGCTTCCGTGCTCTCCGTCGGAAGAGAAAATGAGTGCGTTTCTCTCTCCTTTTTTCCCCGTTTCTCCTCACAGCTGTCTATTAAGAGGTGAAGAGCTGGAGTCTTTGTCTTTCTTTCTGTCTTCTTTACTTTACTGCCTCCTCTCTAGTCCGTCCTTTTTGAAGCACATCTGTCAAAGAGGAGGGCGGCGATTTAGCCGTGTTTCTCACTTCCGTTTAGATTCCCTCAAATTCATAGACTCGACTCGCAACAGGCCTTATTTGCAGGTGCAATAAATTTAACACTGTAAAAAATTGAATTGGAAGCAAATTCATCTTTAAGCCCTCGATACCGTTCTCACGTGTTTTTTTATTAAGTCTTCTGCGATCGATTCCGGCTGAAAAGAACGGGCGCGATGCCTAATTTCGTTTAGTTTAATTGAAGAGCGGAATGACAGCTTCGACCTTCGTCTCTCGTCTGTGTAAGCGAAACATTGGCCCGTACGCTATTGCAACTATTGCTGTTAGCGTCAATGCGAGAGAGAGGGCCAAAAAAGCCAGATATTTTTTTAAAAAAAAAAAAAAAAAAGTTTCTGAGGCACATACTAGTTAAAGATGGCCTTTTGGTGCGCAAGATGGAAATCCGCTTTTTGGTGATTGATTCAGAGCGATGTAAGATATTTCTTCAGTAAGTGTGAAGTGACCCGGTTAGATGGTAATATGGGCTAATGTGACTGCTCTGTTTCTTAATGGGAGCTTTAGCTGACAAGCACCGGCAGCAGGGAGGGGAAAAGAGAAGATTTAAGTCGTTGCTCTCTTCTTTAACAAGAAAATTAGTGTGCAAAGGAGATCTGTCATGATAAAGAACAGTGTGGTGGCCTACCCCCAACCCTACACCTTGTTGTGATACTCTATGATCCCAACGGGACAGATCCTTAAGTGTTATAAGGACAAATTTATTGTCCTGGCTGCATTATTTAGTGATTTGTGCCAGGGATTTGCATTAATTCTGACCTGAAAAGAACAATGATTCATGGAGGGGAAGAGGAATTTGCAGGAAAGGAATCGAGATGTGAGAGTTAAACTTAAGTCTTAAGTCTTTCTTAAGGAAGTTTTATGAGCTGACTTCAAACTGAGAAGACAAAAAGAGAGAGAAAACAAAAAATGGCAAGGATTGTCGATTATGATTTCCAGGCCTGGGAAAAGTCATGGAAATTTCAGAAGTGAATATAAATATTTCTTGTTATGCACTGCTCTAAAATATTACATTGACTTGAAATTGTGAACAGAATAAAATTTGTAAATGTTATATATAAAATTATAAAATAAATAACATTTACAACAATATATATATATATATATATATATATATATATATATATATATATATATATATATATATATATATATATTAGATATATAATAATATATATTACTCAAATTACTGAATAAATAAATCGATATTAATAAATGCATATTTAGATTTTTTTATATATAGTCAGTAAAACTATGGTACTTTAAATTATACTGTAAGTCATCAAACATCATGGTATTACTATTATGGCAATGGCATTTTTATTTTTTCATTTTTGTGCAGTTGGAGAGGCGGAGAGACGCATGTGTGCTTTGTTTTGTCTCGGCTAGTCGTGACCTTTCTGATCTCAGGGTGGCGTTCCATGACCTCTTCACACACACACACACATATACACGCACATATGATACCGCACGCCACGGAAGGATGAGATCAATGCTAAAGCAAGCAAACATATCTGGCTGAGAAAAACATGAGCTGCCACACACGAGCACACAAAACAGGAAGTGTTTCTGAAGGAGCACAGGAAGTGAAGGGTGAGACTCACGTACCGCTGAAAAAGTTTTGGCGTGTTCGAGAATCCTCAGTTGGGAGCTCAGATTTGAAACACTATAAAGCTTGTGTTCGCGCCAAATTCAGGAAAAATCTGGTTAAAATTCACTTCCCAGATGACTGTGGAAGCTTTATATCCCCCTTGCGCTCTTGACTTGGGTTACACGTTTGGCGGAGTACGACGTTTTTCATTCTACTTCTGATTTTCCTCTTTCTCCTGCATGTGTTTGTTTTTAAGCTTTCACGGCATGTGAAGATGACATTTTTGTTTCAGCTATAATTGTGTTTTTTTTTTGTTTTTTTTTTACCAACCAACTCCTGTAATAAATCGTTTCCGGGGCTATGGGGGAAAAATGGATTCTTGGCAAACAAGAAGCATATTTTGCATTTATTATGGAAAATAATTTTTACAGGTAGGAGGTGAGACAATTTGGGAATTTCCGTTCTCTGGGAAGTAGGATCGAGAGCATAAAACTGCTGCATTTTAAGCAGATTCCTGTTCTTTCCATCTGGCCCCACTGGCTGGAGAACCTGAACCAACCTGTCAATCAACAGGCCCCAGCTGTGAGGTGCGGCCCCCGCCTGGAAACCCTCCCCAACTCATTAAAACAGCTTCCCTAACACTCCCCTCCTCTCTCGGCTCGGCGCTCCCTCTTTCCCATTCCGTTCCGTTCTCTCTCTCCTCTCCTGTCCCTCTCTCCTCCACTCTCCCACACTGCACAGTGGGGTTTTCATATCAGGGGTCTGTGACAGGATCATTCATTTCAGCGATTTGTGGGATTCATCTGCAGTTAAAAGTACAGCCTAAGGCTAGTCTAATTGGTAGGAAGGCTAATTCCCTCCCGTCCTCCTGTCAGTCTGTATTTTATTTACTGAGCCTTGCCAAAACCTATTTACACAATAATGAGAGGAGATTGCTGTGATGCCAGCAACACAAAGACCCGCTCAGCGTGGAATCCAGAACGAACAATTAAAAGCAAATCTGAAATCACTCTAGCAACCCGCCTGCTAGACAACACAGGTACATGGATGGGTTTGCGTCTATCCTGCCTTTATCTCTAAGCTGTTCTGCTCTGGTTGTGAGTCCTCAGTTGTATTTCATTTAGATATCGACTTTGTCTCAGATGTTTCTCCTAAAATTCAGTTGATACTAATGACAATAAAATGAATTTGGATAGCAGCTGAAAGCCTTTGGTATTGGGAGATATAATGAGAAATGCTTGAGTTGATATTGAGATCTGAGCTTTGATTGAAGGATTTGGGATCTTGGCAAAGCTAAGCACAGTTCAAAACATTGTTGAGAACTTCTCATTTTGTAAATGTCCCTTCTTACAGATTCCATCTGATCTCATCTGTGTAACTTTTCCATCTATTTTTTTTCAATCCCAATCAGTTTCTTTTCTGTTGTGCTGCCAGACAAAGTCTTCGCCCTGACCGCACACAGGTCACCCATCAGGTGATAAGTGTTTAGGACTGTCGTTTCTCTGTGCAAGCAAGCCTGGGGTTTTTATACGGCTTTTTAGAAGCAAAGGTTGTCAGATTTAGACTGGATCGATGGAAGATGATTTTTTAGGGTGTTGGGAGGAAACAGGTTGTATTTTTCAAACTCAAATTAAAAGCAGTCATGTGACTCTTTATCTCGGTCTGCCTTCACTCTCTCTCTGAAGTCATTTCTCTGTTATTTGATGGTGTTTGGTTTTTATCCTTGACACTTTCACAGAGTGACTGCTCACCTTAGAACGAGGAAATCATTGAGAAGAGCCATATTTCTCCCCCTTCCTCCCGAGCACTCCTGCGACTAAGAGCGCTCTATACCTCTGGGAAGTCTCCGGAGAGCGTCTTCTTTATGATGATACTCTCAAGGTGAATATTGGCATTTATTTAGCCCGAGTTGGATATGAAAGAGATGTTTAGTAGCGCCAACCCAGACAGAAAGTGTGCAGTCAGCACTCATTGCTTCCCGTATAATTCTATTTCATTTCCCTTTTCTCAAAGTCACTGTGCATCCCTTTCTCCCCTCCAACCCTGTTCAAATTAATTTAACACTCCTCTTGAGGAATTCTGATCAAATTAAAGTTTTTCTTTGCAGAGATGACAATAGCGGTGCGTCTAAGTTTCACGCTGAAATGACGAGCTCCTATATTTAGAGTCTCATAAGGGCTTTGCAGTGGAGAGAGTCTCTTTCTTCCTGCAAGCAAATTAATTGAGGAATGACAGACTTGGCTGAGGCATCAATCAAAAAGTAGCAACACGACAAACTTTGGCAGCGATTAGAGATGAGGATTTTTTTTCCCTCTCTTTTTTTTATTTTAACAAGCTAACAGCTCCAAAACCCCAGATCCAATTTCCCTCAAACCACAGTTTAAAAAGTATTTCATATGACAGGAAGCAGAGGAAACAAATCATTAAGCGTAAACTACATTGATCTCTTGAAGTGGAGAGTTAGACCCAAGTGGACACGTACATTTGTCTTAAACATACAATGAGGTCCAACAAATAATACTAATAAAAAATAAAAGAAAAAGAAAAAGAAAATGATAAAATCTGGGATTTACTGAATTGAATTGAATTAATTTAATTTAATTTTATTTTATAAATAAAATTAAAATCAAAATATTTATTTATTTAAAGTTTTAAGATTCTGAAAAGTTTTCTAACAAAAATTATATTAAATGAAAAAGGACTGCAAATGGATGAATTTTCACTAAATGTCTCTGACTTTTTGGATCCCACTGTATGTTGAAGGGAAGTTCCTGGAAGCAACAGAGACGAAATTCAGGCGACTTGTGAGTGTGAGATTCTGTGGTCTCTGACACCGGACTGATAAGGGGCTGTCAGTGTGGCCCGTTTTGTTATGACACAGACAAAGATGGAAAACACACATAGTACTCGATAAAGAACATCCGTATTAAGAAATCCCACACCAATGCTTTAAGTTAGCACGTAAGTCCCATATACAAGATCTGAACCGCTGAACAAATTAAGAATAGTAAATTGCAACCGACACTCTTTGTCCATTGTGGATCAGTCCATTTAAACGTCTGGCGCGTTGAAGAACCATTGTTTCAAACCCAGGGCCATTGAGGCTCGGTGAATGAGTGTCCATGCTGGAAAGCGAGCGGGAGGAGTGAGAGTGTAGTGTGTATGTGTGTGTGAGGCTGAGAGAGCTGTCCACTTTGAGGAATGAGAGACTGTGGCAGTAGGGAGCAGCCTGGCAGATGTGCAAAAGGAACACCAAAGCATATTGATCAATTAAGTATGCAAATTCCTCCTGCTGACTAAAGAGAGGAAATAAATAAAGTACAATAAGAATTAAGCCCAGCCGTAATGACTCTCTCAAGTAAAAAAAAAAAAAAAAAAAAAGAAAAAGAAAGGGAACGACCAGCAGCCTAAAAAAAGGTATTGTGTGTACACCTGCTATAAGATTTGACTTTACCTTATGTCAGTCTAAGGAAATGTTATATAATTCTAATTTCATGCAGATATAAGAGAGAGAGAGAGAGAGAGAGAGACTCCAGTTGCAAAAAACCCACCCACACCAACGTGCAACTGTTGTTTTCCTTCAATGATCAAACAACAGCAGCATAACATACGACACACACCGAGAAAAACAGAATTTCAAATACAAATTGGTATTAAAACCAACAGCTTGAGAATGTTATTGGTGTTTCAGAGGTGTTTGCTATCTATCCATCGTTCTATCCTTCTGTTGTTCTATCATTCTATCTATCATACATTGGTTACACTTTATTTTAAGGAGTAATATTAATTAGCTACATGTACTTACTGTATGATTAAGGATGAGGGTTTGATTAAGGATGAGGGGTTAGGTTTAGGATTAGAGTTTGGTTTAGGGTTACTTGCATGTAATTGTGCATAATTAATTGTTATTATATTAGTAAGTACATGTAACGCAACATGTGTAAACAAAGGACAAAGTGTTACCCATAAATTTTCTGACAAAGTATGTAAAACTTTGCTTTTGTAGTTCAAACTTACAACTAAGGCTATACGAATTTATTTCAATTTGAATCTATTTTAATTCTAATTTTCTTACATTCAAATTCGAATTGCAATTCTGCATCCTGTTTGCTATCTCAGTTTAAATTCAATTCAAATTCTAGCCGTTCTTTTAGAATAAAACAGGCATAAAAAAAATAAAATAAAAATGCCTGGTCCCAAGCCATATCCACCCTAGCAACCAGCCAGAAAATGTCCTGATAATATTCTGCCAGGGCATTATCAGTTTTTCTACAGATTTGTTTTTTCATAACGTGTAGTCTAGTTCTACTTCTATTATTCCTTTTCTAAATTTCTTTGTTTATTTTTTCTCTGGGTAGGACATGTTGTATGGTGGCCTTCTGTTTTGTTACCTTGTGAGGCAGGGTGGTCGATTCACAAGATTGCCCCCCTCTTTGGTGGTGAAAGGCTCCTCATTATGAGTTGGCCTAATGAAATTATCGTCTTGTTCTGCTCCTCTCTATGCTGTTGTCAGGACTTTGAAACATGATAGTTTCATTATAGAAACACAGTGTGTGTGTGTGTGTGTGTGTGTGTGTATCTTTGACTGTGTGTGCGTGCCCTCTTCAGCATGCGGGTGCACGAGAGAGCTCTGGACCTCTGGACGTCGCCCAAGCCTGCGAGAGCTGCCCTTTCCTAGAGATATGTTAAACCTGCCATTCATATGAAAATTGACTACAGCCATCGGCCTGCTCTTTTGTTCCTCTCTCTCTCTCCATCCATCTCTCTTCGTTTCTTGAATTGAGTCCAAGTTTAGCACGTAGGATCACGCCGATGCCCAGAGTCATTTGATTTTCCTGCTTTATCCCGAATTCCCCCTGCTCTGTGAGGCCGGAAAGCTTCCCGGCTTTTTTTCTTTATCCCAGCCTCTTCCGAAACAACAGAGTTTGGTCCTATCTGTGTCCGCACATGCATATCGCCGGCAGGCCGCAAACCGCCCCGTGCACAATAAGAGAAGCATCACAAGAGGTCATTTCATATAAAACAGGAGAAAATATTCGGTCTTTGACATTTGGACCGTGTATTTTATATTTCTGCATGGCCAGATAGCATCAAAAGTCTCCTCCTCAATAATAAATATCAGAATGTCAGCTGTCAGTCACTGCCTTTAAAGAAAACAAGACAGAATGGCAAAGAAAAAAAATGGGGAAAAAAGAAAGAACAGACAAAAGCTATCCCGCCGGTTGCGACAAGCAAGTGTTTATCCCATGAAAGAAGGATGGAAATTAAGCTAGGGTGCACAAGGGGCTTTAGAAGCGAGGAACAGGGGAATAATCTCCCACTTTCCCCCTCTTTTTCTGCATTTTGTGAGTGTAGTTGTTCCCCCTCGAAAGTCCCAGAGGGTTTGATCTGGAAAACAGGAAGCTCTCCATGAGTTCTTCCTCCCTCAAGGAACCTCATGTGTTTCAGAAAAGCTCTCGCTCCTCTCTCTGAGACAAAAACAGCAACGCCTCAGAAGGAGACACAGAAATTTCCTGCTTAAAGACAATTCATTTATAATATTTTCTTATTGGTCCTTTTTGTCCTCAAATTTAAATAACTTTTATGAGGGACACTGCATATAGGTGACCTCAAAGCTAATAGACATGGGAAGAAAGCGTACAACTCAAAAGTATTTTATAAAATTATTTTGAAAGTGTGCTCAAAAATGTTCTCAATATTTGCATTATTAAATACACAGTATAATTAAATATTGAAAAGACTGTATATTTAAAAAAATGTAAAATACATCAAATATATAATTTAATGGAAAAATTGTGTCCTTAATATTTTGTATTTTAGTAACTATTTTATTAAAAGCAATAATGTACTCAATACAGTGCTATAACTGTTTTTTTTTTTGCTATGACTAAAGCCATGTTTATCTTTTTTTTTTTTTACTTCAGTGCTCTTTTTCTCTGAAATGTGCCCGCTTATCACAAACATCATGGCAAAATCTGTGATTTCTTTTTGCGTTTTCTTCCACCCTAGCTGAATCTGGATCGCTTTCGGCAAAAGAATCTGGCTGACGAGTGCGGTTGGCAATTAGGCATCTTTGCTTCTGCTTGCTGCTTGATTAAGCTGATTGATGAACAGGCCATATGTGGTAGTGTCACAGCTTGGCTTGACATCTCTCCGTCTATCCTCCATACCATCTTCCCAATGCGTAGACGACCAGTCACGAGGAGAGCAAGATATGGAGAGATTGAGAAATGGATGACAACTAGAGAACTGTCATTTTTCCAAGTCCAAAACCAAAATGACATGTTGATTTAACAGCCAGTCGCAAGCAAGGTACTCATTCGTCCAATCATTCTGAAGCACATGACATCCACTCTAAAGATATCCACCAATGTTCTTTAGCAGTTTCAAATAGTTTTGCTTTACATTTTTAGCCTTTTTCAATGCCAAATGAGACCTGGGTGATAGCAACCGTGCATTCAACAGCATATTTGTGTGAAAGCATGTATTCATGTCCCTGCTTCAGTGTTAACGTGTTTTTGCATGCGTGTTAAAGACCTGGCACACTACGTGTCTTTGCTGCGTGTGTGTGTTTTCTCCACAGGCTGTGGGGTGTGTGTGTTATGCTGTCAGGTTGGGTGCTGTTGCTTGGCTTGACTGCGAGGCTCTTTTAATGTGCACTGGAGTAGAATAAGTAACTGCTCGGAGCGGCAGCTGAGCTCAGTCTCTGTTATGGGTGACGCTGCCACCCTGACATCCACCAGTCCTGCTGTACAGAGAGCCTTTTGGCAACAACACACCCTATGCATGCATGCACACACAAGTACATGCATATGCATACTGGTTTTGCTTGAGGATGTGGATTTTACTGCACAGTATAAAAAATAGTTTATAGTACAACAAAAATTTCATATAAAATAAATGTTGAAATGTATTAATAGTATGACTCGTCATTCAAATGTATTATAATTTATATTTTTAAATCATTTTCAATTTAATGTGCATTTACCTGCACTCCACCAATTGAAACACTGCCACACTGCTCTAGTGCACACATGCATACATGCACATGCATCACCTCATTTGCATAGAAATTCGACAAAAGCACGCTCTCCCCCTCTCTCTCGCATCTCGTTTTCCATCCCTCTTTTTTTTTGCGACTTTTTCTTAATCATCCACGTTGCCTCTTGATCATGTCCTGTGTTTTTCCTGGACAAGTTTGAAACATTGCATGGGCGTCAGGACTTTTGCTAATTAAAGTCATACTTTCAAAGCAATGCCATAATAACTGTTAATTAGCTTGATGCTATTTTCAGCATAATTTGCTAATTAGTTGGAAAACCTGTACAGCATTTCTTGCTAATTACAGCGCAGCAGATCCTCATGCTGCATCTGTGACTGGCCTCCAAATGATGCCATACACACGTCCACATCTCACATTCGCTCAAAACACTTCATTACCAGACCTTCGTTATTGACAAAACTCTGGAGTCAGCTGGATTTTAACTAATACGCTTATGAAAAAAATAATTGTGTCATGAAGTGTTTTTCTATGCCGTGGTCACCCCTGAAAATAAATATCGCCCGTGAGGTGTTTCGGGGGGAAATGAATCGCAAAGAAAATACGGTGACCCTCCATTAACATGCATGCATATGTTTGTGTGTGCGTTCCCATTCAGGTCCGTGTATTCAGCTATTTAGCATTAGCCCACTCTGGTTCAAAAACATGGCTAGGTATCATAGACCTCCTTAGCGCTAACAGCGCTGGCAAGAACATGATGGACAATAATTGGAGATAATGTACATTAGTGAGGAGAACATGGGACACAAGATCCTTTATCCTGAGCAAAAAAAAACTGCAGGAGAGAGGGAAAGCTTTAGATAAATAAGATCAAAGAGGACTATCTACATTCTACATTTACAACACTTCCCACACCTTAGCAGTTAAACACTGCACAGGAAAAAACCAATCTTCCCGGTGGCCATGAGAGTTCTGCAATCAGAAATAGCCATCAGAGAGGAAGAGAGCGAGAGATACGGGGCTCCGGTAAGGTCTGAGCGGAGCGATGATAGAGGCTCCATTTAAGAGCATCCATCTCTGTCTGAGCATGGCCCGGGTTAAACTCTATTAGCTATTCGGTATAAGAAAGTAAAAACACGGCCTGCTGACTGAGCCTGTCAGCTCTCGGAGAGAATGAGGAAAAGAAATGAAACGATCAAATCCGATTCATTTTTTTTTTGGCCGGGAGAGGGGTTGGAAGGAATAGAGGAAGCCGATTGGTGGGGGCCTCGTTTGCCCCCCGCCTTTATTTAATGTTTGTTAACTAATTCATGCCCCCCGCCTTTATTTAAGCATTATTAAATTAATTAAAGGATGAAAAGGAAGGTCATTTCACAATGGGGTTTTGTCTTGTATGGATTGACAGAATTTATGAATTAAACACCGCTAAAGTCCCTTGCAGGAGACATCTAAGTGACTAGCGTGACAGATTTTCCCTCCGAGGGAATGCGGTATACTTGGAAAATTTGTTGGGATTGTGCGGAATTGGACAGGAAGTGGGTGGGTTTCGGGGTGGTAATGGGTCTGAATCGCAGGGGTTTAACAAGGGGTCTGAACGCTCCCCTCTGCCACGACCACATGTAGATTATTTGTTTTTTTCAAAGGACTGTGGGAACAATGTTGCACAGTTAGAACGACAAGCAAACGCCATTTGCATGCACGTTGGAGGGTTAATTGTATGTTTGTATGTATGTCAGTGGGATAAGAGCACGCGCGTGTGTGTTTCGTGTAATTTGCTTGTGCCGAGGGGGCTCGCCTCGCCTTGACCCCCGCAGACGCCTTGTCTCTTTATCAATGAAATTAGCAGCAGCCCATGATGGCTCGGTTTCATCTTTGGACTGTGATTCATAGATTTGCTCAAGAGACTCTCCTTCTCTGTACTTTTTTTGGCTTTTTCCCTTTTTCTTTTCCTGTAACCCACCCCCCCCAATCCTATCTCGGCACGTCAGGAAGTTTGCCAGCAGCGTCTTTGTTTACCATGCCAGGGGAAATTGTCAGAGCTGGTAAAAATTTTCCTCAAATTTTTTTCATCTTCCTAATCTAACAGTTTACTGAACTTGATAAGTGTCCTATCAACATGTTTAATCAATACTTACTTATGAACAAAAATTGACAGGTTTTCATTAATTATACAAGATTATTCTAATTGCAATTCAAATTTATTATTCCATTTAGAACAGAAGGTATTCAGTAATCTTTTTTACAAAATTTTGCATATTAAATGGAGGGAGTTTTGTACATTATGCATGATAATGTATGCACATTTTTCTTATTTTGAAGTTCAGAGCCATATGTGGCAGTGAGCTCAGAGGCAGGTGAGGAGTCGGGGACGCTTTAATTTGCTTGACAAACATTAGGCGGGAGTCTGTCAGTGGAGTATAGTGACTGCAATCTTTTATTTACCCTTTATTGATTACCCCAAAACTCTAAACATCTGCATACCTTGTATAAATTTTCACTTATGGGCCGGGTCTTGAATGAATGGCGGCTCTCCTCCGCTTCCCCTGGGACTCTCTGGCTTTCAGCTGAGAATCACAATCATTATAGTCATAACGCTATGGAGATCTGCAGCGGGAGAGATGAGAGAGAAGAGAGAGAGAGAGACGAGAGATGAGGAGAGAGAGAGTGTGCAGGAGGAATGTAATACTGGATTGATATAGTATGGCTCCGCTAATAAGATGTGTTGGATTAGTTGGCGACCCATGCTTTCAGATTTTAGCAAGAAACACATTAGCAATTTAACAGAGAATCCAAAAATATAACAATTGATATTCCTACATAACGCATTCATCTATATTATTATTTGCGCAATGTTTTGTTTTTGGTCATTCTTTTTCGGCAGATAACTGCTATAATGATATTTGATTATCACACGAATTTTGATTACTCCTACTTATAATCAGATCGCTGTAACAGATTAACTTTCCAGATTTCTCATCGCTCTGTGTGTGTGAGTGTGTGTATTCAGAAGTACAGGAGCCTTTGCCCCCGCAGTGTTTGAAGCTTTGGGAGGAAGTGATGGGAGAGGAGTAATTAAGCATTAAACGGTCTTGACCCTGTCCATTAAAGAAAAAATCCTCTCTCGCACACACATTATTTTCTGTTGCTTCCTTTTTCCTTTTAGTGTGTTTAAACAAGGCTGTAATGGAAGCATACAGGTTCAAAGCCCATGGGTGTACTTTTACCTACTCCGGCTATTTCAATAATTATCTTTCCTATTATACATCTGTATTTACGAAACATTGGATTTATTTATTTACTTTTGTCTTTGTTTAGTACTCGTACAGTCAGAATTGTTTTTTGAAGGAAGTTGAATCAGAATTACATGAAGTGGAATTTACTGAATTCTGATCTCATTTAAAATCATTCTAGTAAATGAAAGTGTTTCTTTCACCCTGGTCCACAATGTTAATGTGTTAAATAAATAAATTATATTTATGTAAGTCCACTTTAAAACTTCAAAGGTTTTAAAACATTTTCAAGTGAACATTCGAGCTTGTTGTGATAAATGTGCTTTTCTAGTTTTTTTAGTTCAACATTTTAAATGTAAATTATTTTTAAATTCGAATTTCAATACATTTTAATCCTGCTTCGGTACTTTCACATTGTTATGTCAAATCAAATTCAATTCAAATGTAGAAGTTTGGAATTTAAAAAAAAAATTACAATTGTAATTTAAAAGCATTCTAAACGATGTTCGGAATGGCACACAACCTTGCTGCGCACACACGTGTGTTAAGATCTGTTCATATCAGACCTCCTTGTCTGGGCAGTGATAAATAGAACCGGGGTTCATCTCTTACTCTTTTTCGCTCTCTCTCTTTTCTTTTTCCCTGCCACTGTCAGTCTTATGAAATAAGTGTTTTGTGGTGGCACCGAGCAGCCCTGGGTCAGGGTGTACTTGACTGAGAGACAGATGCGTATTAAGATAAATCACTCCGCAACAACAGCTGCAGAGGCCGAAGGTCACACATCAGACTCACCCTGCTCCGACTTCCTGCTTTACCGCTGTCAAAGGCCAAAGTCTGGGGCCCCATATATCTGTATCATCACCACATCAGCCAGTCTCTAGCGCCTCTACATCTATATCCACTCGCTCAAGAGCAGTCTGGATCTAGAGTGGGATGTGATAATGCTGATATTTTGCATTATTTTGTAATTTAATACAGTATTCTAAAGCATTTTTAGTCTGTTTCATTATAAGATGAAAAATCCCCTTTTTGTTTTATTGATAGCATGCATTTTCTATGCTCTTAAAAAGCACTTTTTGCAGTTTTCCTTGTTTCAAATAACACCTCGGCCCTCCATGAGAATCCCACGGCCTACCTTTGATCTTTAGGCTAAAGCCGGACCTGGATGACTTTTAGACTCCGACGTTGAGCGGTTTTCACATAAACGTTTCTGTCCGCTAAATGTCACCTAGCGTTGGGGGAAATATTCCTGCGCTCTCATTCATAACAAACACCTGTTTTTGTATTTCACTTCCCAAACCGGCACCATCATCACCCTAATTTCTTGAAGAGGGGATTCACGCTACATTGCACTAAGTGTTTTAGAAAGCATAATTGCCATGCAAATTCCAATCAGCGAGATTTACGATATTTATTTATTTATTTTTAAAGAGGAAATGTTGTTTTCTGTCGAGTTACGCAAGCATTCATGGATTTAGCCAACAGCTGTTTAGCAGCATATTATTTTCTCGCTGCGAAGGTGGAGAGAAAGGGAGAGAGTGGAAATGAGAAGAAGAAAGACAAATCTTTTTGGAGGCATAAATGCATGACGGAGGATGTGTGTATTGTGTTTACTTGTGAGAAAATGAGGGGAGGCAGGTGAAAAATATGCGTCTGTACTTGTTCAGATTTTAGACCCGCAATTTGCACCCTATTTCAATTTGCCTGCGTGAGGCAGCAAGTGCAAATAGCTTATTGAGGGTGAGATTAAAGCAGAAACGGAGGAGAGGGGCATAAATCTGACAGGGCTGACTTGTACCGTCATGTAAGCGTAATGACTATCACACTGAATCAACTGCCGGAGCTTGCGGAAGCTTAACACGGGGAAAATTTGCCTGATGTGTGTGCGCGAGCGTGTGCCAAACCCTCGGCAGTAATACAGCCGTACCGTGTGACTAAATTTTATAGTTCATGAAGCATATTAGCGGCAGGCTGTATCCGCGCCCCATTCAAAAGGTGATTTCAATTTCAGATGCTCATTTTTCATGAAGATAAATACACCTCGTGTCGCAATTCCCCTGAAGTAAATATTACAGCAATAGGAGGCTATTGAGGGACAGAGGCTGAGACGCAGGTCTGACGTGTTTTTTTTTCTTTCTTTTTTTTCATTTGTATGGTAAGTGGTGGGAGTTGTGGCCTATCAGGGAGCAAATTGAATGTTTAATCTGCAAGCATGCAGATGGGACCCGCCGTTGTAGTCTGAGACCTGTCTCAGGGTAAATTGAGAGTTCTCCTGCATGCACGAGAAAAGCTGATGTTCGGTCTGTTGGGGCCGACGTTTGTGAAATCAATGATCGCTATGACATTCCACAAAGAAAGTGGCCAATTTGAACACATTTCCAGATAACCGCCCGGGCCGAGCTGTGCTAAGTACATGCGAGTGCATTCAGATAGACGCACTCACTGGAACGGTCCAATTGTTAAATGAAAAGTTGAGGAGAGACTTCTGCAGTCCCCCAGGCGTCGCTACGCCAACGTGTCCCTTGTAGCGTTATTGCATTTCATAGCAGAGCTCTTGTTTATCAAACACAGGTTTTATTTGCGCGATGCAGCCGTGTCAGCAGCGGAGGGGAGCTAGATAGTCTACGAGTCTGCTCTTTGTTCGTAGCACGCTGCCTAACGCTAGCTGTGTTCCCTGAGGTCATTTGAAAAGTGTGAATATCTGCATTACTCCATGGTGTTTTGCTGAAACTGTTGTTTCTCGGAGGGCGAGTTCACTAATATCCGCCTGGGACAGATAGAGGAAGCATTACATCAACAAATCCACACCCATAAACACAGCGAAAAAAATCGCGCCCAATAATTGGATTTTTTTTTCTTGTTGTTTTTAAAAGTTATAAGTGAAAAGATATTCAATTGTTAGGCCCAATTGCGAGCTTGTTAGAGTTTTTTATTAGTTATTTTCTGTTTGTTTCTCTTTTTTCCTTGTATCTTTCTTTCTTTCATCCCTTCATCTAGGCTGAGGTTGGGAATCGCATGTCAAAAGAGGGCATGTTAATTTTGCCAAAGGTTCTGTTGTATATTAATTTAAGTAGCGAGTGCTGCCGGTAGATGACACCGACAGCATTTTGATTAAGGATTTTACATGAAGAAATTTTTCATTATCGCTTCTCCTTGGTGATTTCGACGGGACGGTTTGGGATCGTGACCCCGGCGCCGTGACAGCAGGTTTCAACGGATAAACGGCTCTGTATTGAATCCCACCCCTTGTGCTGGAGATCCACACTTACAGCGACAATTAATGGGCCCGTTTCCTCCAGGGAGGGCCCCAGCCTTCCCAGGCCTGAGCACCGCTATTGTACATAGGTAACAAGATTTAGCTTTTTTTTTCTTCTTCGCCGGCTCCTCTGATAGATGTGAGGGAGTCGTTCTGTGTGATCAGGGTTTCTGATTGACTTCAGATAATCAGGCCAGCAGGGTGTAATGTCTGCAAATAGATCTTAAAATGAGAAGAGAAAGGCAAGGTTTAAATCAACTGTGCCCTTTGACCTCAACATGTACGTGGGCCGTTTATAATAACTGTTACTGCGCCACACTTCATCCGAACATTTTGATCTCATGAACAAGAGTAGTTTCATAATTAGGAGAGCAGAATGGCCCAAATAGATAGCAATTATTATAATAATAGTAAATTTAATATATATTTAACAAATAAATTGTACAAATTAAATATACTTCATTTATAATTGTCTTTATTTATTTTGCGGTTTTATGCATGCAATCCAATCCTAAAATTATTCAGAGCAAACCATTTTTAAAATCTGGCATTTAAATTAAATCCTCTTGAGTTACATTCAAAGTTATTGTGATTGGATCAAGCTATATAATAGACTAAAATAAATAATAAAGTGGTTATATCAACCGCTTGACACAGTTTTAACCATTGCACGCCCACTTTAGAATCATATTTCCTTTTATCATTTAAAATGCAATATGTTTGTGTTTCCTCTCCTGTTGAGCCGAAAGCCCCCTAGTGGCACGCAGCAGTTTGGAAACCACCTCTCCCTGTGGCTTGTCATCCTAATACAGCTGAAAGCACTATGAGATACTTTAATAACCTCCAGCTTATCGCCCCCAAACCCCAGCGTGCGTGTGGCGGCCCCTGAGGAGCCGCATCTCCAGGTATGCTGACACATTTGTGTACCTGTGACAGGAAAGACAGAGGCCAACTCTGTCGGCTCTTGCCTCAACTACTGCTCTACAAAATCAACCTGACAACTCGCTGTTTTCTCCATGGAGAGAAGTGCCCCCCTCCACCCGTCTTGTTTTTTTTTCTGTAGTAAAGGATGCTTGCATGTCAGTTCTGTGAGCGAGAGCATCCTTATTATTTGCCTATAACCCTGTTTGAAAGCCCATGTGTACCATGCAGACAGGCAAAAGCAGCGGTGTCAGTTATCCGGGTAACAGCCATCAGAGGGACAGCAGCTTTGGAATGCATGTCTCCTTCTCCGCTTCCTTCCCTGTCTGTATTTCACTCCTCTTCAGACCATTTATCCCGCTGTGCTGCGAGCACTTTGTCATTCCCTGTCCCTCCTGTTCACTTTTAAAGCATGCAAATCGGATTCTGTCATCTCGCCGCTTCCCTCACAGAACTCGTAGTTCATCTGTTACTGCTTAAATGAGCATTTTATTTGATCTCTTTAATGTCTTGATTATTTCTCCTAAACATCAGTGAAGTTAAATGGAGAGCAAATGACTCACCTCAAACAGTTGGCCAAGATTTATGTCATGTATTTATAGGAGACACATCTGAGACAAAGTGGATGCTAAAATGATCCATAACTGACAACTCCTAATAAGTGCCTTAAACAATGAAAGAGCAAGCTTTGAGAAATAAAAATGCATTTTGGGTCACATAGGAGAGAAAAATCAGAAGAAATATATCAGCTGTTTCTCAGACAGTAATAAGTAATAAAGAAGATGTTTTATCCTACTGAAAAACATCAGAGTTTCAGAAGAGATCTCAACAATATCTCCAACTGTGCTCAGGTTTATATATAATTAATAGTAATAATTCCACCATTATTATTTCTTAAGGAATTTTAGATTAGACAAAGTCGATACTCCATGGAGTTCTCAGTTATTTTTATTTTAGATGAGATCTCAGCAATGTCTCAAATTGTGCTCAGATTTGCACAAAAAATAAATTAATAAGAAGAAAAATTTTAAACTTCACGGAGTTCTTTGTTATGTTTAACATGAGTTTCATGAGATATTAAGCTGCAACTTCTGAGCAATAAAATGTGCATTTGTGTCACCTAAGAAAAAAATCTCAAATATATCAGTTGTTTCTACTAGACAGTAATTAGATCAAATCAAAAAGAAATAGAGAAGATTTGTTCCAGAGAAACACGTTTCAGATGAGATCTCTCCAGTGACTCAAACTGCACTCAAAATATTTCAGTATGAACTCAACATTTTTTCGTTACATTATTCATTTCTCATGTAATTTCAGGAAAGACAATGATTATACTTCATTGAGTTCACAGTTATGTCTCCTGACTATAAAGAGCAAAAAATATGAGCATTAAAATGTTACTTCAGGTGTGATTTAAAAAAACCCCCCATATGTGTTGGCCTCTGTGTGTGGTGTCCCATCGTCATGAATGTGTGTGTGTGTGTGTGTGTGTTGTGTGTGTGTGTGTGTGAGAGAGAGAGTGCTCAGATAAAAAAAAAGGAAGCTTTCTCCAGACGTATTTTCCCACCATGCTGAGCTCCTGCTGTAGCGGGCCGCACAGAGGCCTGCTTGTGTCGCGCTGATGTCATAGGCTTGACCTGCCTCTGCTGTACAAAGGCTTTAGGTATCACCTGCCTCTGTTAACACAATGCCCATTCAAGCAGGTTTGCTTTGCTCCTGCAAGCCTAAAGAACAATGTTATTTTTTGTTTCAGCATTATAAAGCTGGAACTTTTGCAGGAAACTCACCAGACAAAACCTTTATCAGACGATGCTTCGGGTAGGCTGGCAGTAGTAATCCACCTCCATTAGCCTTTCAGTGTGTTTCTTTCTCTTTCTTTCTCTGTCTTTTTTTTACCTCGTTTTCCATCTTTCTCACTCACTTGCTCTCTTTCTTGTTGGCAAAAAACGAAGATTACATTCACAGGGGTCATGACAAGACAGAGTTTCTCTGCTTTAATAACAAAGTGTTTTAAAACTGGAGATGTTAAAATACATCAGCATGAAATCGGACCGTATTTGCTTTCTTAATGCACATCCTGCTCTTATTTTTTGCATGATTCATTAGTGCACATTATTTAAAAAAATGTGTTCATAATCTTACAACAAAATGGTGGGCTGACGTCAGGAATCTTTTATTTCAGCTCCACAATTTTTTCACCACAGTTCCTGATTAGTGAAATTAAGTCTCTGTCTAAATTTATCCCATTTCACTTTAGATGTCAAAATTACAGTAGGTAAAATAGGCTGTGATAGGATGCTCCATTTTGATTTGAAATGCTGCATTAATTGCTTTGTATTCTAAATTAAAAGAATTGACATACCCTTTCAGATTGTGGAGTTTCCGAGTCAGAATCCCTTTTCATGGGATCTGTCCACAGGCACGGCCGGCAAAACGGTGACAATGTAAACCTCTAATATATTTGCTTATTAGAATTCTCTGGATTTCAGTCAACAATATGAAAGCACCAAAGGCCTCTGGTCCTGCCATGTACAAACACACTCCCAGTCTGTGTGTGTACGTGTGTGTGTGTGTATGATTCATTCCGGTGCAGTTTTAGTCCTTATAAAAATATTCATTTTGGTTGTGCAGGGTTCTGTAATTGCCATCTCTCAGACTGAATAATTTATACCACGCGCAGACTGACAAAGCTACGCCATACGGCCATAACGATGAATCAGGAACATGGATCCGTGCTGCCAGCCGCATTATTGTTCACAAAATATGGCACTCACGTCATTTCTGGACGGGCACGGCACCTAATCCGGCTTCTCTTCATTTGTCATTTCATTTCACCTGCTCTGTTGTTTTAGCTCTTGCGTTTGCCCTTCTGTCTCTTAATGACTGACCCCTCGCTCTTGCCGTACGGTGCACCGGGTAGCACTAATGCACCTTTACCCTCTCTCTCTCTATGTACCCTCTCCCTGTCTATCATTGTCTTTTTTCATGCGTGGTAACTACTTCACACTCGTATTCACTTTAGAAACATATATTATGCATTAGGAATAAAATGATGCACGTTTCTTGGAACAACCACTCTATTTGCTCTTCTCTTTTGAGGATTTTATTGTTCAGAAGCTCTTTCATAGTTCATGACATTATTAGACAGTAATGAGATTAACTGGAGATCAAATAAAGACTTATGCATCAATCTCCTGATAAAACGACCCCAGTATTTTACATATGTAGAGTTTAAGAAAAGATCTCAGTGTCTCGAGCTGTGCTCAGATTTGCCAGTCAGCTATTTTATTTCTCCTAAGATGTGTTAGCAGAAACCGTTAATTGAGCAATGAAAGAGCAACCGATGAGCAATAAATCTTTTTTCAAGGTTGGTAATTCAGTGTATATCTGTATAGTATGAGCCTGAGTGAGAAAAAGGCCCCAGTAATCTCACATAAGTAGAGTTTAAGAAGAAATCTCAACAATGTCTCAATCAGATTTGCCAAACAATCTGTCTATTTATTATTTCCCATATGAGATGAGCAGAAACAAAGTTGAGACTTAAGTGAAACTCCAAGTTCCTTAAGCACTGAAAGAGCAACCAATGAGCAATAAAACGTTCATCTAAGTTGGTAATTTAGTGAATATGAGCACAGTCTGAAGCATTTTTGAGATCCTAAATTGTAGAGGAGACATATGAGATAATGAGATAATCACAGCTTGTTCTCCATTCAATATCATTGCAATCTAATAGAAACAATTTGAAATGAGGTATTAAAGAGATCTAATTTCTGATTGTTTTCTTTGAAGTCCCTCCCAACTTGGTGTTCATTGGAGTTATTTTGGTGAGAGACTCACTTTCTGGTTTTGAACTGAAGCGAAGCTTCTGCAAAGTGACCTGCACATCCTCTGCTCATGTCCATTATGGAAATCTATTAGTGGCGATCACCCGCCGCCTGTCTGGGGGCACGTTACAGCACCTCAGCGTCTCTGATTGAGCTACGGCGAGCTGATGGATGACTTGAAAACGCTCTGATGTAACGACCTGACCCTCTCTCTCTCGCTCTCTCTCTGTGTGGTTGTTGACATGCAGGAATAATGACATGGACGAAGGGCCCACATGTGCCCGTGTCATTAGGCTGCATTACCTGTGTTAAAACCAATAACTGCCACTCAGAACTGGATCCACATTAATCATTTATAATGTTTTAATACGTTTTTAATCAGCATCACTGAGACCACAGCCTTCAGACATCAGGCAAGCCGTGTATGTGTGTGTGTTCTCCATGGCCTGATTTGAAATGTGCTTTTTTCACTCTCTCCTTCCTGTTGTTAATTAATAATTAAAATCGGCAAAGATGACAGTTCCTAATTAGGGCTGTCTTGAAAGAATGTGGGAATGTATGAATTTTAGATGGGAAAGGAGAGAGAGAGAGAGAGAGAGAGAGAGAGAGAGTCGAGAAAGGGTAATGAACACACAAGGAGACGTCTGGAGTAGAATGGAGACACAACAAACAAAGAAACAAACAAAATAGCGATTACATATCTGTCAGCGAGTGAGCATTAGGTCAGGTAAAGACAACAGCATCCTTGGCCATGTGTGGTCAGTCTTTCAACCAATCAGAAGCCAGTTTGAAACCCACCACAACAGACCCCCCACCACCACCACCACCACTCCTTTTCCGCCCCTCACCTCCTCCCAGGGAAACTTGAGCCTGTATCCCAACATCAAAGAGCTGAAAGAGCAAGAGAGGTAAAACATGCATAGCCTACTACCCCTCTACCCCAGAAACAGTGCTGGTTCTCAGTACGGGGGATTTGCAGAGCTCTTTCAGAACTGGCCTTCATTTCCAGAGAGCTGAATGATGACATAATTGACTATTTTGCTACATAATTTGCTAGCATTTTTTTTTTTTTTATGTGATGTCTCCAGAGCATATTTTATCCAATATATTTAAAGAATTTGAAATAGTGTATTTGTGCCATCACAAGCTGCTTTAAGTTGTTTAAATATTTAATGAATAAAATTCATTATGAAGTGTTTTAAAAATGACATTTTTATTTAATAATATTATTATTATTATTAATAATAATAATAATAGTATCTGTATCCGTTATTAATAAGTTATAATTAATTGTTAAATTCTTTTTTTAAGTATTTAACTATATCTAAAAAGGTTTTGCAGGGATTTGTTGATTTAAAATCTGAGCAGTCTCGTTTTGTATTTTTATTTTATTTTTAATATTCAATGAATAATTAATATTAATCACAATTATGTTATGTTTGTAAATGTTTTTTTTTTATATTTAATATATTAACTACTATTACTACTACTAATAACTACAGTTATTACATTAATTATTATTTAATTATTAAATAAAAAACGTAACTATAGCTTAAAAAAATGTTTTCGTTAATTATAATGTTAACGATGTAGTTTTGTTTTCTGTTCTTGTCTTTTACCAAATTTATTTGATGTATATATTATCTCACATAACACCCTGTAATTGAAAGAGAGGCACAGAAGCCCGATTTGCAATGGAGAACCTCCACAAGAGGCTTGTATACACCTAAACCAGAAAAAAAAAGTGTTACAAGGGGAGAAAGAGAGGGAATGGAAAAGGATGACAGAGACAGAGAGAGTATATAGAGAGAGAGAGAGAGAGAGAGAGAGAGAGAGAGAGATAGTCTGTTAATGAGGCCCCAGTCTAAGACAAAATGCTGTGATTGACAGAAGCAGTGATCTGTTGGGGAAATAATGTCAGAGGCATGTTACACATTAGGAAAAACTATGGAGGAGAAGACGAATAGAGAGAGCAAGAGAGAAAGGAGGAGAGAATGTGCACACCAGTCTGGGTCTGGTACAGCAGTCTGCCTGAGGGAGAAAACACACACACACACACACACACACACACACACACACACACACACACACACACACGACAGAACCACATGTCCCAAAAACACTTCTGGCATAAATATGTTTAGGCAGATGCTCAGATATGCTCAAACATACGAAATTATGTCTCTTTGATAACTTTGTGTGTTCGGGTCACTACTTTTGTGATTAAACAAGGAAGTGCAGTGATGCTCAGAACCTGATTTGAACATATTTAGAGTTTCTAATATATATTTCTCATATTTTTGCACTTTATTAAGTAGATTTCAGTAGTGCTTGTCTGTGGCACTGGTTGCTAGGTGTTTAAGTTTCTTTGATATTTTGGGCTCCTCTGGTTTCTCCTTAAGTGTACGTCTGTGGTATTTTTATGCTTGTTTTATTGTCTGCCAAGTGTAAAGTTTAAGTCTAATCGCTTAGAAAAGAAATAGCACTCCAGAAATGATGTAGAAGAGTTATTCACCGAAGTTCAGTACTTGAGGTTAAAGGTTTTGGAAAAATGTCTCGCTGTCAAATGAGATGCACCCACAGACCAATCAGACACAATCAGACCCGTCAGCCAATCAGAAGCCAGAGCTTGTGCATTTTGGAAATGCGATCTGTATTGACCTGTGTACCGTCTCAGCTTCTGGACCTGACATCAGCAGAATGTACTTGTGTAAGAGTGTGTGTGTGTGTGTGTGTGTGTATATGTGTCTGTGTTCTGTATTGTCTGGCTGGCTGGGGTCTGATCAGCTAAAGTTGCTTAGTGATCAATACTCAGCAGAGTCACACAGCTGTGCCCTAACCATTAACGCCTGAGCAGCAATTAGTGTCCACACTGACCTCTCACACACACACTCCCATCTGCCATTGTATTTCTTTACCTCTCTTTACAACCACTCATCTGTCTTGGGACGACAGCAAAAAAAGCAGTTGCAGTTTTTCCCAATCTTTTGTTTAAATACGACAACATAAGACAACAAAACAAACACAATACAATAATTTATGGAGCTATCAAATATTTCAGAATAAAGGACTGCAAATAAATCTATCTTGATTATTGTCCCATAAAAAAAAACAAACAAAAAAATAAACCAAAAAAAAAAAAACAAACAAACAAACATACATTCATTAATTCATTAATTCATTCATACATACATACATACATACATAAAATTTTAGTAATTTTTCTTTTTAGTATCTTTTTAAAACAAAAATGTAATTATTTTTAGATTTTTCCTACACAGCAATGATGTTAAATTGAGGGCAAAAGGAGAATAACAAGATTTCTCATCAAATTCTCCCAAATGTCCAAATTAAAACATATATTCAGTTGTTAATAAAACAGATTAGTATATTTTACAAGAAAATGCTATTTCTAAGTATATTTCTAAATACCATTTTACCCCGAGTCTTTCTACTTTAAAATCTCATCTTTAATTCAGATACAATGCCATTATTTTGTAATTACTTGTGAAATTTACTAGCAATTTCTAAGTGAAAATCATTTCATATACATACAAGTAAATCAAACAGAAAAAAAAAATGGTGTGGGCAATTTTCTCTCAGAATTTGCTAGAGAATTTCACAAATAATTTAAAAGAAATGGCAAGTAACATTGAATTCAAATGAAATTTTGAAATATGAAACTTTTTTGTTTGTTCGTTTCAGTAATTTTAGAAGAAACTTCTAAACAAAACGGATACTTAAACAGTATCTGAGCTAGGAAAGAGCAATAATACTTCGATTTTTGTCATAGCTGTCATCTGCAGTTAACCTGCTTTAGCATCGGCCTCTGCATTTATTTGTTTTTGCGTCTTTTGTGCTGAATGAAGTGGGATTAGTGTGAAGGAGAGGCTGGGAGGGGGCTTCTCCTTTGAATGAGGGCAGGAAAACGATCCAATGATGGTTTGGGTTAAGATAAGAGCTAAGGGCTGTTATTGAGCTGATGTGCTTGAAACGTACCCTTTTTTCCTCTCAATTACCTCAGCCTGTGAAGCCAAAGTCCTTTCAAACGACAAGCCCCCATCTTCTCTCTCTCTCTCTCTCTCTCTCTCTCTCTCTCTCATGCGCTCGTTCGCCTCTGGTCAGAAAGAGTGGTGAAGGACAGGTTGTATTAATTACTCCGCGCCGGCTGGCCAGATCATTTTATCACAGATTTGTCGACAAGTTGCAGTGGAAGCTAGAAGTCCAATGCCTCCGGTGAAGAACAAAGGCGAGGGAAGAAGGGTCTCTGATGTGAAATTAAACATGTCTGCTTTGCTTTTTTTCCCTCTGACAACCAAATTTGTGTCTTGTGTAATTGATAACTGCCTCAGCCAATTATTTTGCGCTTTACAATACACAGAGGCCCCCTTTCACTGCTACAGCTCTTCCATAATTAGCTATGCTAATATCCCTTTATTGGCCTTAATATTGCTCAACATCTCCATGGCATCCATAGGCCACCAGAGTCCTGTGTCCTGTCACAAATGCTGATTATTGAGAAGGATAGCTTTAATCAAACATAATTGCAGTTAATTTTTTTTCTTCTCTTCCTTGCTCTCCATTGCCAGCATCTAATGCTGAGTTCTTCTTGATATTCCATTAAATGACTATTTAACTGCTTTCTTTATTTCCGACGGTCGCGAACATCGCCGCAAAGTTCTGGAGCCATTTAGAGAGAGTAAAAGGGAGAGAGAACCGTGTGGCCGTAATTGCTTGCCTTTTCACAAAGGACTAATTTACTCAATCCCCACGCAGAAGTGAAACTGCTCTAATTCAGACGAAATTACGGTGCAGTTGTGGACAGCAGCTGAATATCATTGTGCTCAGAAAGCTGTGGAAATTCACTTAATCAAACTCGGAGGTAAACAGACCCCAAGCGAACATGCGCAACCACTGAGTGCAGTTTTAATGAGAGTGTGTGTGTTTTTGAACACTTCTACATTTGCCTGTTGGTGATAATAACCTGCAATTTCGTTTATAATTAATTTAATTTAATGATTTGCTTTGACATTAATTGTAAGTGTGGTGTGCTATAGTAAGTTATTTAATTTTCTTTTTATATAATTTACTATAGAATGAAAGGGAATGGTGTATATATATACAAATATATATATATATATATATATATATATATATATATATATATATATATATATATATATATATATATATATATATATATATATATAATTTTTTTATTTTTTGTACCACATCTCACATTGTAAGTGTAGTCCAAATGCATTCCGGGATTTTTATATCTCTAGGCTTTTTCATGTTTTTGCTGTATCTATTGAAATTGATGCGGTCCATCTCACTTTCAAACCTCTGAATGGGTGCTTTGCAATAATCTTTGAGTTAACACAAGTGTGTCCACCTGTGTACATGTGTGTGAAGCCATTTGTTTGCGGCCATAGAGTGAGAAAAAAACAAGTGAGAGAGAAAGAGATAGCGAGTGAGAGAGGTAAATAAAGGCTATATTTCAGGCTTGATTTACTCCGATACCTGCTGTGAAACATTACAGCTCTATGGGGAAATAAAACAGGGGCCACGAATTACAGCTCGTAATACTCATTCTGATAATGGCCTGTCCAACAACTATCATACACACACTGTACACAATTAAAGCTAATGCTCTAATGACGAGAGACACGTTTTTGGCCTCCTCTTGCCATTATGACTGCCATATTTCTTTACGCCCACCCCCAGCGATGCTAAAATTCACTTTTTATTGACGCCGGTCACTAAAAAATTTCTGAAACTACCAAGGCCACCTTCAGGGCCCTTGCTTCACCTTTTTCTTACTTTTCCTCAATCTGTCTCAATCCTAAACATTCCCTCTCTGTCGGGAGGAAAGGGTGACTGTATATAAATGAGAATTGGAAGTGGAAGGGTGTTCAGGGTTGCAGATGTCATTTCACACAGTGATATATTGCTCGGCTCGCGGTCCCATCGGAGAGTCCGAATGAGAGACTTCATCCTGCATACACACACTGTTTACCTAGTGAAATACATGTGTTAACTCAATACTGAACACAATCTGCAATGCATGACATTGTAGCGTGAACGCAAGCGAGAGCATGAGGGACCTTTACGTCGTACATCCGGCCTCTCAAGGGTTGAAACGCTGAGGTAAATATTGGTGGACATGGACATCCATATACAAAGACAAATTTTCCACCTGCAGGATAATTCGGGATGAACCGCGGTCCCTTTTAGGAAACGTTAGCTCACTCTGCAACCATATTGGTGATTTTCAATAGGTCAGACAGAAATTTCCAAAATTGTTTTGTCAAAATTGCATATGCATATGTCAAATCATTAATAAAATAGTTCTATCCATCCATCCATCCATCCATCCATGGTTCTATGGTTCTAACTATCTATTGTTCCATCCATCCATAGTGCTATCATTCCATCCATCCTTCTGTCTATAGTTCTATCATTCCATCCATCCATATATCTGTCTATAGTTCTATCGTTCCATCCATCAATCCATTTCTCACTCTATAGCTGCAAACAAATGGCTTTAAAAACCAATTTATCAAAAAACGGCTCATCTGACTTCTATTGATATTTCTCCCATATTTTTTTTTTTTTTTCTACAAGTGGTCTTCCTCTTAAACTAACCACTTCCTGTTATACAAGGAGTGTGGCACCAGCTGTACGAGCGTTCAACTTCCTCTTCCCTTAAGCCCTCTTATGCTTCTTCCTTCTCTTGAAGGACTCTTGAAGTGTCTCTTTACCTCTTAAAAACACCAGGTTTTAGTTCTTGAGGTGTGTGTGTGTGCGAGTGCCCGTCCGATGGGACCTTCTCTGACTCTCGCTCGCACATGACATTTGCCGAACAGATTATGCAGTTAGTAATTTGCGCAATAATTACCGGGTGCTGTTGTGCCGGTGGCGGGGTGTGTCTAATTGTCTAACAGGACTGTAAGTTTGCGGGCCGTTCTCACCTCGTTAGGTCTCCTACCCCGTTATTAACTCAGTCCTCGTCTGTGATGAGCAGGGCTCAGGTGTGCTGGTTTACCTCCCCATTGAGCACGTTAAGCCTTAATTACAGGGTAGAACAGGGGAGGAAAGAGGGGGGCGGAATATTAACTGACTTCCTGTCAGTGACGGGCAGATGGGTTCTGTGGGGAACTGTGGGATTTGGATGCGTCAGCCACACGGACAGACTGAAAAACAGATAAACAGAGAGACAGGGAGGTCGTGGGAGGGTGAAGAACAAAACACTAATGATCATTACTCTGAGGGGAATTATCTAGAAACAAGGTGAATCCAGCTGTCGGTTTGATCGCACCTTTGCGTGTGGACTTCCTGGACTCGCTCTGCTATGAAATCTACAGTTGTATTTTGTGCTATTGATTTGTTCCGTGCTGGTTTGATTGTCTAACGTGGAGTTTTCCCTCTCTTTGTCTTCTCTTGCAGATTCTTTTTGAAATTCTTCCTCAAGTGTAATCAGAACTGCCTGAAGAATGCAGGAAACCCACGGGACATGCGCAGATTCCAGGTAATGTTTTCTTTTTCTCTCCACACACACACATCCTGATGTTAAAAACAGGCTTGCTGGGGTAGCTGTATGGTGTATCGCTTGGTGGATATATTTAAACGGCCTGCCTGGACCCGGTCGAAGGCCAGAACTGTCTCCTCCAGAGATGCTTCGATTCTGCAGTTCTGCTGAAGCACATTCCTAATGTTATACACATAAAAATAAACCCACACTATCTATCTATCTATCTATCTATCTATCTATCTATCTATCTATCTATCTATCTATCTATCTATCTATCTATCTATCTATCTATCTATCTATCTATCTATTCCTGAATCTATCTGTCTGTCTGTATACCTATATATCTATCTATCATTTCATCGTTTTATCTATTATTCTGTCATTCTATAATTATATCGTTCTATACATATTTTCTTATGTAAAGGTCTATACTCCACAAATTAATCTAGGCTATAAATATCTACACTATTTTCATGCATTTATGGATGGTATCATCCAATCACAGAAGGCATTATTAGATCCAGTACACAGAAAGGCCGCAGCCTTGGACTTCATTATGTGTGTGTGTATGACAGCTCCGCTTAACCCAGTGCTGTGAGGATGTGTGTTTATATACTTGTGGTTATATAGATGTATTGTCGAGCAGGCAACAGTGTTGCAGCCGTTTGCACAACTTTCATTTTTCATGCTTTGGGACGTCAAGGGTCTTCACTGATATTGATCCATGCTTCCAGAGCAGAAGGTCAGAGGCGATGTGAGAGGAAGTGTCCTTTCTGTCTGCATGCCGAGTAAAAGAAACATCCGTCACCGCGTATGTGCCTCCCCACAATAAAGCCACTGGACCTCTCTTTCTCTCGCTGTAGCAGCATGTCTGGTTTTTCAACGTATTTACACTTCCTCTGCCTCAGCACCTGGTGGAGGTGTGTGTGTGTGTGGAGAGCCATACTAATGCACTGTATCCTCAAAGAGCACTCGTTTCTTTTCATTCACTCACTCTGACTTCTCGCTTCTCCATC
Source organism: Cyprinus carpio (assembly GCF_018340385.1). Taxonomy (NCBI): domain Eukaryota; kingdom Metazoa; phylum Chordata; class Actinopteri; order Cypriniformes; family Cyprinidae; genus Cyprinus; species Cyprinus carpio. Next base: position 21,759,662 of record NC_056583.1, read on the forward strand.
AGTCGTGGCCTGTGGAATCACTTCTTATATCCTAAAAACTTCCTTCAAGGAAACATCACCCTTCACAACCAAAACATTCGCTTCTACACTCCACATTCTGGTGTTTTTACTCAAAATAATTTAAAAAACCCTGCGGGGAGAGCTTATGACAGCATCACTTTTTTGAAATCATAATCAGAAGACAATTCCAACCGGAAGCAGCCTGTGAGACGAATGACCCAAAGCCGTGATGCCTGTCAGTCTGTGAGCAGAGTCCATTAACAAGACACCTCTCCTCCAGCGCTAACCCTTAAACTCTGCTCTGCTAAGCTAAATGCCACCTCCAGAATAAATTTCACTCATGTTCCTTTCTCCATGATCTCATGGCAAGGTCGTGCTTTTGGGGTCTCTGTCTTCCCCCATTTGCCATTCCATTTTCCCTCTCTCTCTTTTTTTTCCTGTCGTCCTGTCTTTTCCTCTGTTTTTCCTGTGAGAAGAATACATCAAGAGGCCTATCCACAGCATGTCATTTTGACAGGACAGACATCCATAATTATATTTAATGCAAAAAAAAAAAGAAAAAAAAAATGCTTCTGAACCTAATTAGAAAAAATGTAATCACCATCAATTTTTGGTTTCTATATTCAGTAAGTTTTTCTTCACACTCCAAGTATTTAAAAAAAAAAAAAAATGTTTAAAATAATAATTTATATTTTGTTTATCGATTAATACTATTTATCTAATAATATATTTATTTTTTATTAAAAATATATTTTATTTATCATTATTATTTTATTTATTATTACATTATTTATTTATGTATTTTCCTGATTTTAATTTTTTTATTAAGTTCTTTCTTCTTCTTTTACTTAAATTCCAAATTATTATTATTATTATTATTATTATTATTATTATTATTATTATTATTATTATTTATTTATTTATTTTTATACATACATTTTAATTATTTTACAATTCGATTTTATTAATAATCATTACTTTTAAAATGATATTTACATATTCAGTTTTTAAACTGGTTCAATGCTAAATAATTCATTTCAATATCCAAATTTTATCCAAGAGATAGGATCAACTTCGGTATTGCAAACATAGTTTGTGAACATTAAATTGCATCTTATTTGTTGTGAATAGGTCTCAACGTCTGTGAATGTGACAGAGTGAATATTCCAGATTGTAACTGCTCCATTTCCACCTCGGACCCTCCACAACACCGCAGCCCACCCCTCCAGCCCCTCTCCTCATTCAGATGCTAAACAACCATCATTCTCTCAATGCAACTGTATGGGCAGCCCTCTTTAGTAAACAGATCAACAAAAACAAAGAAAAGCCCCTCATCTGCTACCAGGGGGGCTCTTTTCAAATTATTTTTTTTTCTTTTGAGGATCTGCCACCCTTCTCCATCACGGCCCTTACTCAAGCTGTGACTAATAAGATAAAACAGCTAATCAATAAATCTATAGATCAATGTAATGGGGTGAGCTAGTGATCTGTGGGCCGGAGGCTGCATTCGAGTGGCTGCTAATGGATGATGGAGCAGATGAGAGACTCTCCGCTTATTTCTGTTCACCTTAAGTGGCAGATTAAACACTAATTGTAGCCTTTTGTGAAAAAAGCCACAGCGCTTTAAAATGGAGGCCTCTCTTTGATTGACAAGGGCTTGGCTAGTTCTTCTCAGACAAGCCTCTCGTCCTTTATCTAACACGTGCACTCATGTAAACGCCCAAGTGTCTCCTTTAAATAGGAAAAAAAAAGCAGCTCTCCTTCTTACAAAGGTTAATTATATTCTTCAAATGAGAAATTAAATGTGCTTTATATAGAGTTGATTCCTGCATGGAGAAAGAAATATGATGACCTATTGCATCCGAGGACCAGAATAAGACAATGTTAAACATTTTTCACCCTTATTAAGCGAATATGATTTCATGTTTGACACCCAGAATTAGTGTAGTCCATTTTTGGAAAAGTGCAAACATGTCAAATGCATTCGCATTAATCGGATTATCTGAAGTGAACGTGTTTATGTGGAAGTTTCTAAGCAGATTTCAGCCATAGCTAAGAGTAGCCTGTTCGAATTCAGGCTGGGTCATTAGCAGTCAGACGCTGTGCCAGCTTACACGAAGCGTATTGAACCGCGCAAGTCATCTTTTGTTGCTTAAGGTGTGAAAACAGACTCCTTTTTTCAGATTATAGTGATATAACTTATTGTTTTAATAATGTGAAGCCTGCGGGGAGTAGTTTCACCCACACATAGTAAGACTGCAAAAGCGAGCAACTTTTCCCTTGTGTTTCGCTCCCTCCTGCTTGGCTTGGAAAATAAACAATGGGCACGGGTTCAAGCTCCAGCGCTTAGTGAGGCAAATGTGTTTGCGGTTATTGTTTCGAAGGTGTGGAGTGGTCGCACGGTTGTCAGCATTCAAAATAAAGCCTCGCTGGTACGGAGGAGAGAAGTCAAACAAACAAAGCCACGAACGCGGTGTGTGTGGCGCGTGTGCGTCTGTGTCCAAAGGACCCTACTGATCAGAGGGGTGCTGGGTTCATCCACTAACTGTACTGAGACCTCCTCTCATGTTGAGTCGACACCACAGGCCAAAAAGACTTTTTGTGTTCGTTTTCTTGCGAATAAGACCCACAACAAAGAGGGAGCTGAAAAAAGAGTCTCGGTTTCTGATAAAGACCCCGCAGAACCCCTCAGAAGTGTCCTTCTTGTTTCTCTGGCCTTTAAGTACTCAGAAAGGCCTCTAGTAAAAAAAATAAATAAAATGGCCTGATGTTTTTGGATGCCAAATGTTTCATTTAGAATGAAGTCTATGTAGAGTCTGTTTGCATCAAGTTCATAGTTTTTGGCAAGAAAAACATGTCCAGCATGATTTTAATGTGAAATAATAGATTTCTGCAAACTCTATCATACCAAATTCAAAAATAATTCACAACTATCATCTGTATTTATTTATTTTTTAATTTAGAACAGTTTTGAATTTGTTTAAAATTAAATTTTTCAGTTTATAATATTTAATATTATTTGGATGGTGCTAGTTAATTTTTAAATACCAATTAATACCAAGTCAGAATTTTTCATAGGAATAATGTGAAGCAGTACTTCTCTATGAACTTCTTCACACATCGCCCAGAGATGGAACATGCCTTCAAACAATCTTTACGGTTTCTTCACAGGTCGTTGTGTCGACAACGGTTAATGTGGATGGTCACGTGTTGGCCGTGTCGGACAACATGTTCGTCCACAACAACTCAAAACACGGCAGAAGAGCCCGCCGCCTTGACCCCTCAGAAGGTACGGCCACTCCTTATCTGGAAAATGGTAGGCACATTTCCCATGACACTATTATTTGCTGAGCTTTTTTCACTTTCTCCTTTTTCCTGCCTTTCCCTTTTCCCTTTTTCTCATTTTTAGCTCACATTCTTTTAGTCATCCACATCCTCCTTCCACAAAACATAGTAGTGAAGCTATAGATGAAACATGGCTAGTTCATCTTTTAGAGAATATTCATGCTTTCTCTGTCCACTGAGTGGTTCTTTTAGAACTTTTTAGTTTAGATTTTATGATGTTGCTACTTGACTAACTCACTATTTTTTTATCGTTAATACTATTATTGATGTTACTGTACTATTTTTTTTAATTTAGTTTTAGCTATTTATATGAATGATTTTGGGCCACGTTTTTCAAGTCTTTTTAATACTTTTTCATTATTATTATAAATTTTTTTTTTTGTAATTCTGAAGACTATATCTTAAATCAAGTGTGGTGTTATTTTGATCTCATGGGTTGATTTGAATATACCTTCATGTCTGCATTTTACTGTGAATATTCCTCCGAATTCATATTTCATCCGGGTTTGGTTTTAATTAACAGTGTACCTTTATACAAAATTTTTCGCTTCTTGAAGGTAAAAAGCAAGTCACTGGATGGTAAAATTCAGATTTTGCTGCTTTGTTAGACTGAGCTGGTTTTGATCACTCTACTTCAGTACTCAAATCTCTGGGCTAAGCATTAAAACACAATCTAATAACATAATCTCTGCTCATTTAAAAGCATAACATTAGTATTTTCTTTGTCTTAATCAGTCCGTAATTACCATATCAACCAACGCGCCAGTAATATTTAATGATGCAAGAGAAATCACATCAAATCCCTGCTCGTGTGAGACAAAAAACCCAGTAAAAAATATTTGTTTTCTATTTGCCGGCTTCGCGCATTAACGTCGGTGAAACAGTACAGAAGTAGCGTAATTGAACGTTTGTGCCCTGAGCGCTCGAGTGTTTGGTGTGCTGACGTATTGTTTGTCTCTCCGCTGTAGTCGCTTGATAGTAGGTGTGTTTTCCTTAGCAACCGCCTTTAATTAGGAGAGCAATTAAGAAGGTTGAGGCCTCTCCCCTCGTCTGCCTGAGTCCCGTGAGACCGAGAGGGAGAAAGAAAGAAAAACACGCCCAACCCAAACACTGCCAAGGCTATTCTTCATTAAAGCCTGGTTTGCAGAGCTCTTTTTATTGTAAATCTTTTTCTAAGCTTCCATTACTGTGTTTACAACCATCATATAGTTCAGATTTCAGTGGTTTTACTGTGCTTGGGGAAAAGATCGTTCATAATTTGTGATTTTATCGTTTTCATCAAAACTTTCTATCGTTAGGCCTTGCATACGGTATTCACGGTCAAATTTAAATGAATCCGTTCCCTCTCGCGGTGAATTCTGACAGCACTGTAACAAGTGGTGGCGATATTCCTGACAGCTCCTTTAAATTTCCGACTGTTTTAAAAGCTCACCTTCTCCTTAAACACCCACCGGCCTCGCAGACATATGCTCTCACCACTTAGTTACCTGCTGTTTCACCCGCCCCTCATGGCAAATTTGGGCTGTTGTGAATATTACAGCTACCTGTCTAATATCTGGCCTTTTAAGGGCAACCAGGGGACCGTTAAACGGAAAGAAGTTTCCTAGCATCTGACAGTTGCCGAACTTGGCGTTTAATCACTTCTTTAAACTCGGGAGAACATTTAAGACTTATCATTCGGCTGAGAAGGAAACTCGAGAAAGGTTCAACCTGTCATCTCTTTCCATTCTGGTCTAGAAGAGCTCCTAGCACACATGTACAGGATATATAGTCGTAAAATAAAAATTCACCCATATTTACGGTCAAGTCCGGACCTGCGCCACAGATACAGGGTGCTTTAGATTAGAAACACATTCTTGAAAGTGATAAATGCAAGCTGAGAGAGCTCGAAAGCGGCCACAGGGAGGTCCAACCATTTCTACTTTCCTTTCACACTTTTATCTAATCATCTAATTCAGGGGAATTATCCCAGACAGTGAATTTACTCTGCCTTCTGATCTTCAACTTAAAGTAATTCCCTCTCGCATGGCCCAGTGGACCCTCACCGTTGCCGTGCTCTCCGAGCACATGAGCCCCTTTCATTATTTACAGCTGGAGAATGAAACCTGGGGGAGGAGAAAGAGGCGAGAGCGCACCCCTACAGGAGGGTTTCTTTTGCATTAGCGCCATTTAGATTCACTGTGCAGAAACATATGTACAAATTCACACATGTGCGAACGTGTGCGCACGCGCTCGCATCCAAAACGGCCCCATCTGCACATAGCCAGACACAACATACACAACCGACAGCCCCCTCCCTTGTCTAAAAGCACATATTCCCAGATTTGGAAACTGCCTAGCGTTGGTTCTGTGAATATGGCGATGCACAAGACAGAAAAGAGGAGGAAGACATTTAGTCTAAGCAAAAGAAAGTCTCTCTTGCGGCGCACGCACCCCCTCCGGTCTGGGCCTACAGCTCCGGGTTGATTTGCATACCAAGTGGCGGTAATGTTGTTAGGTTTATGCAATAAAGACGAGCGGTCGGCGTCTGTGAGGCCGTAGCCAGTTAGAGAGGACAGATGGGCCGACGTGAGGTAAGAGCTCTAATCCCATCAGCGCCGGGATCAGCCTGCCATCTGGACATCCCCTGCACAATTACAAGACATTTTACGCGCTGGAACAAAGGAAGGTTGCAGCAGGCAGGATGGGACCTGTTAGAGTGCCTCAATATTGGGGAGTGCAGCAAAGAAGGTGACAAACACGCCGGCCACCATGTTGCCATGGAAGACGACTCAAGTCTGATTAAAGCTTCACACCAAGACGCCATGGTGTTCTGTAAACAATACACACGGGAAAACACACACACACACACACACACACACACACACACACACACACACACACACACACACACACACACACACACACACACACACACACACAGTCTTGCTGGTTGACTGTCCACTTCAGCCAGAGGAAGCCCGTCGAAACAAAGCCAGCGATTTCTCTGAGTGTAAAGAACTACCACAATGAATTTATACATCCATGCATGCATGCAGATTCCTTCTTGCAATACTTATGCTATTATGAACTTTACCACATTTCACTGATTTATAGTCCCAATAACATGCACACATATACTGAATAATATAAAAAAAAGAAAAAAAAAGTGAAATGGTCAACAGTAAACACTTCAAACAATAGTATGCCACATTTTTAATCACATGATCTCATTATTTTGCATGTGAGTGGCGTCCAATCAGCACTTGAATATAAATAAATAATTTAAAATATATAATATTTGTAATAATATTTTAACATTATTATATTGCTATATAATTATTTGTTATTATTTATATATATATGTTTGTTCATATCCAAAATTTCATAAATGTATTGTGGGATAGTCCATGTAATGGTTTTATGCTAACATAGACCAAACTACATCTCCTGCTAAATTGTTCTCCCTTGTTAAAACATGTTCCTGCCCGTCACTTCCTAGTGGAGTGTTGAACTTGGCCTCTCCGGGCCGCCATAGACCATGTCTCCTTTCTCCAGTTTCCATCATCCGCCTGAGTGCAATTCGCACGTATATCATTAGCTGATGAACACAGGCTGTGTAATTCACTCCTTTATGCTTCCCATTCAACACATGTTCCCTCTCTATATTCACGCAGAATGTATGCAAATGCTCCACGGCGGAGGGGCGAGAGGTCTGGCAGCCCTTTCTCTAGGATGGCGGGGGGGAGCGTTTCGAATTCCGAGGCAATGCGTGGTGATCTCAGGCCACAGCTGCCAGACTGTCCCTCTCGTGGGCCCGTTCTCACATCACACACACGCGCAGACATGCTCACGTGCACGCATTCCCTTCCTTCTACTCACCTACACAAAGTAAATTTGTTTACTGTAATTTTTGGTGAATGATTTGCTATAATTGGTTGCGCTGATGAAGGTCAGTCCCTATGAGGAGTCGTGTCTGTCTTTAGAGACTTGATCCTCTTTCAAACGCTCTGCCTGCAATTAAGAAAAGCAAATGTCATTCCCAAGCCTCAGAAATGAAAATTTGTATGAACTTATTAGCATGAAGTCAACAGCTCTAGTTAAGGGCAAGCTCCCAGTGTGTCTGTGTGTGTGTGTGTGTGAGTGATCGAGCTCAGGGCTTCTGGTGCTCTGGGAGATGAGAGGAATGAGTAAATATAACCTCCACTAGTCCAACATTAAGGCAAACAAAGAGAGCTGCCTTGTCTGGGCTGTTCTACACAACAATACCTAATGTTGATTAACTAGGGCCGCCAGAACAGCAGAGAGGCAGGAAAGAGAAAGACCTGCACACATAAAGGCTTAACCCTGCAGGTTTACCTCATGTAACGGTCATAAACATATAATTTATTGTGTTATTAGTGGAGCTTAAGAAGTAAATGAACAACCCCTAATCTTAAGTATTAAATTTGGGCATCTAATATGTCCCAGACCAGCGATAAGACTTCTATTATTCACCTTGTGAAGCATTAAACAGACAAACAAGTCTCATAGTTTTGGAACCCAAGGCATATATAGGGACTAGACTATCATATAGACCTTGGGGTCTCCTTTTTTAAAAAATGTTTAATTTAAGAATTTTTATACAGTCATATTTTATGATTTATGATGTGATTTTAATATTTCTCGATAATAGAACATCCCATTCTAAATTATTCCTTAAATATATTAATCAACAAATTATTTAAATGAAAATATCAAATGAAATTTATAAGAATTTATAATATACACTTGTATTTATAAAACTATTATATAAATAACTAATATAATTTTAAATATATTTTTATTTATATAAATTGTGAACATTTCTAATACATAATACATAGGTTTTTAATTATATATATATATATATATATATATATATATATATATATATATATATATATATATATATATATAAACTGTGAGAGCAGCATTAGTATTGGCATAAGTGGAGTAATGAATATTTTAGGTGATAAAATGATGTCAGAGTCTGTGGGCTGATGAAAATGATGTCAGACACTTTTAATGGAGTGGAGAGATTCTAAACCGATACCAAAGAGGCCAGCCATCTTCTGTGCATTATTAATAACCTCCCTGAGACTTTAAAATCTAAAAGCACAATGCCATTGTTTTTTTCTCGGGTTTTTTCTCGGGAAAAGAAATGAAGGGAGTGGGCAGGGAAAGCTGTAAAATAAAATGAAAACAGCTCAAGGTGAAGGGCTATTGTTGCGGTTGAATTGTTGGACAGTATTAGAGGAGTGTTGTTGTATCCGCACTCTCTTTGCACAGGAGTTTGTATTTAAAAGGTGCTTTGGAGGGGGTGGCGGAACAGAGTCAACAGAGTGAAGTGGAAAAGCTGATCAAAGCAGGCAGCACTAAGATGTTAACGGGGGGTCGAGTCGCCCTGGGCCTCCGACCGCTTACAACTGTGATAGCACCTCTCAACTCTGCAGGGGTGGAGGGGGCAGTACAATAATGTATGCTAATAAGCCATTGGCTAACTTCACGACAAAGGCGGGGTCAAGGCCACGACCTCATTTTCTCATTTAAGAACACATGTACGTCAGCAGTAGCATGATAGCTTGACTATTTCAATCGTAAACCTGCAAATCCCATCTCATCTTCTCTAAAATGTGATTTTAAAGACCCCACAAAGTACTCATTACCAAAAGATAAGAGACCCAGGGAGATAAAGGGTTGGAAGTTTTTAAACCAAAGGCGAAGTTTGTGGATGAAAAGGCTCGACCCAATTAGCGGGTGCATGAAAAATCGAAACCCTACTTTTTTGCACTCTCTGACCGTGCTTTGCTCCACAACCTTTTGATTGACTGATCTCAGATCTGTGAAAGCCAGACAGATAAATCGACGGTCCTAGCGTGCACAGTGCTTAATCATCAGTAATGGCCGTATTTGGTCTAACGTATCCGTACGGCAGTTTATCTGCTAGATGGGCGGTAGGCGCATCAGTCTATGTTTTCTTTTCCCTCTCATTTTGTTAGCGAACCGTTTAATGGCTGATTTCTACATGGAAGGGTTGATGTACAAATCAGGCCTTTTGTCTTTACGTGGCCCAAATCATTCATGCTTTGTTTACTTTAGGGTTTGATTATCCTCAGCAAGAGAATGATCTGCATGTGGCTAGTGCATGTCCGTACAAAAGAGGGATCCTGAGAGTTGTGCTTTTCGTTCTGTTATAAGCAGCTACCCCGTGCATAAAGGCCATTAGCCCCAGTGAAGGCTGGACCACTGGAGGAGCCACGGTCATCATCATTGGCGATAACTTCTTTGATGGACTACAGGTCGTGTTTGGCACCATGCTAGTATGGAGTGAGGTAAGACTTTTACATAAAACCATTTTATTGTGCATGAGATATTTGCCCAGCCATTTGTTTCTGTAACAGCCTTCTAATGAACTTCATTAGATTCTATAAAAAGTGATTACGTGAAAACTGTGATTATACACAGTTTATGAAGCCCTGCTTCTACCGGTTTAATGCAATTACGCTGGCATCCATTTATTGTCTCTTTACATTTATTTTTTGTTCATTTCACGCCACATAAACATATAAATAAGAGTGAACTAAAGGGATGCCGAAGCTGCATTGTAATTAGTTCGGAGCTAATAAAGACTTCAGGTTAGTATGTTCCTTTATGAGTTGATAAAACTGTCTGGCATATATTTGCCGGTTGGAGCCTCAACGAGCCAATCAGCATTTGTTTATTCAATTTTATTTTATTATTTTTCTTTTCCTAGTTTAATCACAAGAGCAGATAAGGAGTTAGATAAACAAACTGCATGCTAAACAGCCCCACAATAAGTCCACAGAGGCCTCCGCCGCGTTCCTTGCCGAACCATGAGGTCTTTCAAAACAATTGAACAATTAGGGGTGAAATATCTCAGAGGGGGAAAACAAGCCAGGGAAAGCAAGGAAAACAGTGAAGGAAAGACATATGGAGGTGATTTTAGCAGAACTCATGCCCCTTGGCCTTTTCTTGGCTCAGTGTAACCCAAGGTCTGTTTTCTGACGTTAACTCTAAAGCGAGGAAAAGAAAAATTAAGAAACTTTGCAGTTCAGTTTTGAATGGCTTCTTCTCGACAGGTTAATGTACCACTCAGGCGTTCAAATTTTGTGCAACAATGGGCAGGGTCCTAACCTAGCTTGCCCACTGTCTGGTAATGCCCTATTTCTGAGCTCTGTGTAAGCAAAACCCCTAAAACAACAAGAAACATATTTTGATGTGTTTTAAAGGGTTTATTACAATTAGAGAAGCCCGTGTGCTCATTGGTTAAATGTTTTAATTGGATGCCAGTTGTTCAAATCAGTGCAGCAATTGGTGCAGTTTGCATGCTCCTAACCAACTTTACCCATTGTCTCTCGTAGCTCATTACCCCCCATGCCATCCGAGTGCAGACCCCTCCGAGACACATCCCGGGTGTCGTAGAGGTCACCTTGTCCTACAAGTCCAAGCAGTTCTGCAAAGGTGCACCAGGGCGATTTGTGTATACAGGTGAGTTTTTCAGTTGGTTTTCTTACATCTTTGGCTCCATCGTTAAGTGCTGAACCCCATCCGGTGTGGGATGCATGCCTCTGTAACCCAATATCTCCTCCATCTAAGGCAAGGCAATGGAGTTGGGGACAGCTGCCAACTCTAGTTAATCTCAAACCCTGACAACACATCTCCAAGCCCTTTCTCCTGCACCATGTCCTCTACTTTGCACAAAAACACTAGTGTTTTTTGTCACCCAGGTTACTTATGTGTGCATACCTATGTGTGACCAGCTCACAAGGTTGTGCTATGTGTGGATTTTGGGCCCGCTTGTGTTTTTATGTGGACGTAGATGAGCGTAATCTCTCCCTCGGTACAGCTGATACTGGAGGTTACACGGTCACACCGTGTTTGACCTGGAAGCAGTGTGTCTGATCCCAAATTGAGTAGGACAATGAGATAATCATCAGGAATTACTCTCACACTCAGGAATGTCAAGGCCGAGAGAGAGAGGGAAAATTACAGAGAGAGAGAGGGAGGTGAGGAAGGGGCCCCGGTCCCCCCAGGCAGCTGTTCCCCATCTCAGGCCCACAGGGGCTGTGGGCCGATTCTCCCTCCCACATTTAACCCTCTCAGCAGGGGCAGGGCAGAGGCCAACGAGCCCCTGCAATAATGAAACCCGAGAACACGGGGCCAGCTAATACCAGACCTGCTGAGACATTAATGTCTGCCATCGTTAAAGCCACAGAGACTCAGGGACCAAACATGTGCTAATGCTAATAAGCACAAAATAGGGAGTCTGTGTCAAATTCAGCACACATTATAATGTTTTGACGTCATCAACCCTAACAAAAATCTGACAGTGGTAACCATAGTTTCTGAACATAGTAAAACTTGGGCTGTGTCCAAAAACAAAACAGCTGCTTTATGTTAACAATTTATGCATTTAGTACTGTAAATATAGTTTATCTATACAGTATATATAAACTTATACACTATAAAAATATATCCTATACTCAAAATTTACCGGAGGCTATTATAGAAGACAATCCAGCGTCTGTCACCCCCACCTTCCCCTGTCTTCATGAGATGTTTTTTGTTTTTTGTTTCCCCTCACTGATCCTTGTTCCTGCTCATCAGTTGAGGAGATATAATTACTGGCGGAGATTTTGAGGACTTACTTAATTATCCCCTCAAATTAAAAAAGGGAAGTCACAGACTACACACCCCGTCCCTCTCATCTTTTGAACTCCAATCCCCATAATGCCTCACCTCCCTCTCTGAGGTCACAAATGACAGGCAAATCAGAACACACACACACACACACACACTAGACTGGATTCAGTTCATGCTGTGTTATAAGGCTTTATTAAACTGGTTGACATTTCAAGTCAATTAAATTCCCCTTCAAAACATATTTATTAATGACTGTTCTTAAACATGCAACAATATCAAAAACAGTTGTTATAATTATGATTATTTTCTTTTAGTTCATTCTATATTTCAGTTTTTTCCTCTTCTCTTCTCCTATTTTCAATTCTTGAACTCTTGTAACACTTGTAAGTGCTATCGAGTGAAACAAATTGCTCAAGTTTATGCCTGTAATTAGTTCATAAACAGATGCTTTGACCTGGAAATGCTAAAAGCATTCACTAGTTATAGATCTCTCTCTCTCTCTCTCTGTGTGTGTGTGTGTTTGCTAAATTGTGTAAAGGCTGGATATTTTATAAAGTTATTAAGAAAAAAAAAGGTACAAAGAGAGTTTTTCTTGGGCGTTACAGAATTCATGCTGACCACCCTCTTGTTTCTGAGTCAGACACACCCTTGCTCTCATCTTCACGGCCAATTAAATACAGTGCTGTGGCCCCTTTTGCTGCAGGGGCGTAGTACATTCAGATATGGGGTTTATCATTACTAGCTTAGAGCAACCATCTGTTGTTGAGTGATGTATGCTGTGATTTCACCATTTACTGTGCCTGAAATTGCTTTTTTAAATGTATATTATATAATATCAATAGTAACTTTAAAATAATGATGCAGTGAGTGGGGTGAATTTCACGAAATATTTGCATATCACACCTATGCATATTCCCCATTTTTATAAGGATTTTTTATTTTTTTTTTCGTTATGATATAATTTTTACAACAATTAAATATTTTAGTAAAATTTGTTTTATGACAATGCTTTATTTAAATCTTTATAAATATAATAATAATCCAATGATTTTTCATCATGCCATATTGTATATACATACATTCACATATATATATATATATATATATATATATATATATATATATATGCCATAGGAATATACAGTATGGCATGATGGCTTTTTGTGAGATTCCCCCAGAAAGCTTCATCGCCCTGCAATAGTGTCAGTGCTGAAGGTGTTGTAAAAGGTCCTTAGTGATCGCTCAGATGTGGCGGCAATCTCCTGTCAGAGTGCTGTGCTACTTTAAGAGTCGATAATTCTCCTCCATCACGGCCAACAAAAGCCGCCTGTCTCAGAGGTCAATGCTCTTTAAACAAATTACTCTGCTCAGACTCTGAAAGCGGCTCCTAATGTCCTCCGGTACTCTCCAACACCTCTCGCTCTGACACAGCTAAACAGCAGTGAAATTAAACACGCCACAGAGATCCACCAAGACCTGGGGACATTAAAGAGGGCCTGTGATGGGCTGTCGGCATCCTGTAAGGTTACGCAAACAGAGGGTCTCGGTAGTTTATGTGCTGCTAGAACTGGGCCTAAAACAATGTGTTATTCAGTGGCCGTCCATTAACACTCAGCTCTACCTCATGTGTCTGTGTGTGTGTGTTAGGCCTATTTACAGCTCCAGGCTGTTAGTGTCTTCATTTAAAAGGAAACACTGCAGTGGTTTATTGAGTCCGCATCCCTTTGTATCCTTCAAAGATCTGTGTGTTGTTATTTTTTTAGCTTTAACCTTGCATGTTTGTACGATCGTGTCTTCTGTTAACACAAGGCCACCGCTGCACCATCTGATACCTGTATAGGTCTGGCATGGAACAGCTTGTCAGAAGGGGAGTGTTGGGGGGGATCAAAGCAGGATGGCTGTGTTTGTCCCTTTGCCAATAGCTCTCAACTCGCAAATGCTCTCTTTAGCTGATCTGGCTATTTTAAAAACCCTATCCAGATGTTCACTTTAAATTCCTCATGAAATGGCTTGATGAGTGCAGAATTTTCTTGATGTATTTTCTATTGAAACAGGAATATATATAACTTTTTATATCTTTTTAATAGACAATACAAATTGAATTTGAAATTTACCTTAAACTGGTGTCAGAATTGCCTTTTCTTTTTCTTTGTCATTGAACCTTTTTGGTCTCAAAAGTACCTTAAAAATAAGCTGGTACATCCTTATCAATAAAATTGGAATGACAGAGTGGAATACTTGGAAATACTTTCTGTCCGTCTCTATGACCCATATTTGGAAGCAGCAATGATCTCCTTTGGCTCCTAACAAGGGGAAAGTGAGAGATATAAATTAAGATATATATGTATTTGAGCGCTCCGGCTCTAATAGACACTTTTAACGGAGGCAGTCCTCCTGAGCGCTTTTTACAAACGATCCGAACAATGACACCATCCATAAATAAAGCTCAACGTCGGACTCTAATTGCATCAAAAAGCTATTGCTTTCTATTTAGGCATGGTCACTGGTGACCCACGGCCTTAACGCTCCACTGGAGGCTGGGGAGAGAAAGAGAGAGAGGAATAGAGACGTACGGCAGGAGCTATCACCCTTCCAGACTTATTTGTCCTAATCAGTGACACCCATTTACCAGAATTGGCAAAAATGAACTATACTTCATACAGAAATCGTGCACTTACCAGCCTTCATTTGTCACGGCACATTCGAGGGCCCAGTAAACTTTCCTTTCCTCCGATGGATTTGTAGACATGCATCAAAATGTTAAAAAATGATTTGCGAGGGAGCCCTGTCAACATTTATCAGGGCTCGGGAAACATTTTTGCTAATTTCCAAACCTGCGGCGTGACAGGGTGCTCCGTCTTTTAACCCGCGTGACCGCTCTAGACTCTTTCTGTTATTAGTACGAGTCAAAGCGTTTTTTTGCTTTTTATTTCTCACTTTTTTCTCTCTATCTCAAGACCCCTCCGCACTTTTTTTAGCCGCTTTAACAAGACTCATTTGTCTATCATGCTGTTGACAATGTCCGCGCTATTCAGCTCCCCAAGACTTGACCACAGCATGCTCTCGGCTCCTCTCCAAGGGCCCCGAGCTCCCGGCCTGTTGATTGGCCCCTGATATCCTGAAAATCACAAAGTTTCTTTGTCAAGGTGAAGGTATTGACTCAACTGCGCCGAAACTGACAAAACGCACAGAGGAGGAGACGGCCATTTATCATAGCACAAAAGGACAAAGGGGTCATCCTCGCCCCTTCACCTCACTCGGCCACTGCCGCGTTAAAGATGCCCATCTAGATCCTGGCACACATGCACACCAGCATGGAACCAAACGCAGGTCTTCATTAGACTAATTACTGACATTTAGAGGCAATTAACCTCTGACGCAAGTGTTTAAATTTGTAAAGAGTGAATTTTTTACCTTTCACCTCCCTTCTGTAGTTGCGCAATCGTACTTCAAACGACTCGCCGCTTCTAGAGAAGAGTCATTACCCGCTCGGAGAGTACAATCTTCAGTAGTGGGGTCTTGTAAGCAGATGGGGAGGGGACTGTGGACAACAGGAAGCACCTGGTAAACAAACATCTAAAACGGTGGCACATAAAACGGCATATCAGCGAATATCAGCCAGCCGTTTGCACTGGGCTATCTGTCCATCAGACCCTCGTTCCCCACCCACTGCCTTTGGGCTAGCTAAGCCACGAGCTGTATCTGATCGGACCTGCAGACGACACACACACACAGACATAAGCAAACACCACAGAATCTCCGTACCAGAAGTAAGCAGTAGTAGGGGAAGGAAAGTAAACCAGATGTTTTGAACGCAGTCCAGGATTGTTTCCTCTCTCCATCTCCATCATGTCACATACATTAAGTACAATAAGCTGCACTCCTACAGCTTAATATAGAAGATCCATTCTTTTTCACCATAGAGAAATTGTTTGATTAAGTAGCAGGATTGTGCACTATTCAGCAATTAAACTTGAGAATTCTGTCATCTAATTTACTGGATTTGGACAGAAGAAGAATTTGAAAAATCAAGAATTTGATCATAACTGTTGTTTGTAATTAGAAAGCAAACGTTTTGTCAGATCAATTTGAATATTGACTTGACAAGAGCCTTATTTTGAAAGAGTTTTAGAAGCCCTTAAAGATAAAAATGTACAGATGCAATTAAATATGTTAGAAAAGGGCAAAAATATTTTTATTGTTACTCATGTTAAATACTAATAAAATAATGTGAATTTCACAATCTCCGATTCAATTTCCGTTCACCGTCAAAGCTTATGCATTCAAAATAAGAAAAGATTCGACTATCTGAATCAAAGATCCGGGAAAGAACAAAAACGAAGGAAAAGATTCCCAAATTTGATCAGCAATTAAGAAGACATTAACGATTAAATTAAGAGATTAAATTAAATTAAATGAAAATAAAGGTTAAATTAAAGATAATTAAATTAAATTAGAACTAAATGTTTTACAAATACAGTCAAAATTATCATGTTCTATTTCGGCGTATTGTTAAATGTTCTATATATATATATTGTATTTTATTTAATTTCTAATACTGTTTTGCATCTACACGCTTTAATGAAATAGTCTCCTGTGGAGAAAATGAATGGAAGGGCAAAAAAGCGATGGACCCTCACTATCGCGCTCTTGTTCTAATGTACAGTATACTGGGGAATGATGCTCACTAATAACTAGAACCAAAGAACTGAGTCCTTCTCAGCAGATGAGATTTTTCTTTCTGCAGACCTTTCTTTGAGAAATAGATTCCTTTTACTTCAGAGAGGAGCGTGCCATTATTGTGAGCAATGCCACACACCATTGGGGATTGTGGTGATATTTTAACGCAATATTGTGACAAGCTACAACTCTATATAAGCAGTGGTCCAAAAAAGATTCAAGTCAACCCCTGTCATGTGCTGGAAGGGAGGTCGAATGAACCCTCTCTCCTTAAAGAGAGTTGTACTGGGGTGATTTGGGTATAATTGGCCCACGCTGGTTGCTATTTTGGCTCGGTCAATAATTATTTTTTTTTTTTTTTTTTTTATAACCTCTGGCAGCTTACTTAAATAGGTTTGGTCCTCACTAAGTCAAGAGAAATTCGTCATGCTCCAGTGGCCAGCACTCGGGTTTCTGATGGATGGGGGCGCTCTCTCTACCTTACCTCCCCATCGTTCCCCAAACATCTTCCCGTTTGCAGCCCTCTGAACCTGGGCACCACATTCATCGCCAGATTTATTTATAAGATTAATGAGAGAAGCCACAAAAGTATTGACCGGCAAATTAAAACACAACTCATCTCGAATGAGGAAAAAATGCAGCAATAATTTAGCACCCATCGATCCCGCCCTGCCCCGATCATCCATGTATTTATCTTCATTTTACAATATTAATTTGCTGTCTTCTATCAGCTGAAGGTTGGAACCAGTACGATTTTACATCGGGCGCAAGCCGTTAAAAAATGGGCGCGTTTGAAGATGTAGATCCGTGGAGGTGAGTCACATGGCAGGGGAATGCTGTACAAACGGAGGGGGAAAAAGAGAAGGGAAGGACTTAATGGGGGTCTTTTTTAACATTTCCTTGTTACAGACATAGACTTCAAATGTTAATTTCTCGTCAGGGAAATAAATAGTGAACGGCCTAATTTGTGAGAGGGGGCTTCTATTCCTTGTCGGACACTTAATCGTGGCTCGAGCGGCACGCTCATCTCTATTTATTTCATCATCCTGCTGTCTCAGCTTCAAAGGTCATAATTATCTGAGTTGCAAAACGATCGCGTGTACTTATAGGGAAACATTTCTAGGAGCCTGTCTGCATCCATGATTTTTTTCCGCCCACACGCTCTCTTTTTTTTTTTTTTCACTGCTCGCAGATCTTTGAAATTTTAATTTCCGGAGTAGCTGATTGTCTTGGAGATGAAATAGCTTCCTCGAGAGACAGCTGGCAAAAAATAGAAGAAGTTAGACACCATGTTGAAGAGCTCCGGCTCACTCTGTTCTCCGAAAAACCAACTTTTTTTTCCCCTCCTTCCTCACTCGTTTGCTTTTTTTCCCTTGTTCAAATCAGACTTGACCTTCAAAGCACTCAGTTATATATAGATATTATATATATATATAATATAATATTTATTTTATTTTAATTTAAATATCATGAATTAAAAATATAAACTCTGTGGGGTGTTAATGGCAGTTGCTAGCGTGTCTATCTATCTCTCTTGTTAAGAGGCAAAAAATGCCTTAGTCGTCTTCTCTCAGTTTATTTTCAGGTCTGTTCACAAAGAAATTCTGCTTATGAACGGTGGTCTTTTTCCAACTAAGAAAAGTAACTGAAATTATTACTGCATCTCTTTGTCTGGCAGTTTTTCAGGACAGATGATCATTATTGAAATGAAAATGAACCTCCTTTAGAGGACAAATCCAGCCGCCTGTGCTTGGAACACCAATGAATGTTGTTTCTGTTTTTTATGATGCGGCATAAACTCAAACAAACTCTTTGGGGCCTGTGATGTTTTCCCTCTTTCATTTTTTTTTTCCTTTTCTGTTTCATGCATGTTTCTGTTTTCCACTGTGGAACACTGGGCCAATCCGTGTTAAAAGACATTTCCTTTCTGTTTTTGTTTCGCAGCGCGTGTTGACAACAGGTCCATGCCAATCCAGATAGGGGGCAGAACTATTCCAGATCTCACTCCGTTTTAAAATCTCTTGCGTTTCCCCTTTCTGGATTTGTGTGTAGAAGAAGAAAAAAAAAAGTGGAAACGGGGTTCTTGATCGTGGACCGGTGGGGCGGAGCTACGCCTCGCAGCAGTTAAGGGATAATGAGACAGAAGTCGCATAGACGAGCAACCAGCCATAAAGCCCATTCATTATCAGAGCCAAAGAGTACAGACGTATCATCATCAACGGGATGTTATGGACGTACTGAAATGCACGACACAGATTTTTTTTTTTTTAACTAAATGAAAAGAATATGAACAGAATTTGATCTGCAGCAAGTGTTTAGATTAGCATTTTAAGGGTGTTCAAGTAATGGCAATTTTTAAATATCTGCTGAATTTGTCCCGATTGCTTTACCAGAATGAACAACATCTGGTAATAGTTCCAAAGTGTGTGTATGTAAGATATAATATAATATATACTCATAGATATATATATACACACGCCCACACACACACCCATTTTTATGTACCTTAGTGGAAGCGCACTTCAGTACCCAGAATCAACACCAGAGAACCAGGTTTATCAGCCTAAGAAGCTGTTTGGCGGTATGTTGGTTTATTCTTTCCATTTTCCTGCAGTTTTTCTTAAAGTAGGCCAAGGGAGACAGGAAAGGGCTATTAAACATACCTTTTATTAAAATTTTGGCTAATCTATACTTAAAAGAGCTGAATTGAGTTCCAGATTTTACCAGATTCTAACCAGATTTGGCAGAAAATGACCACGATTGTGGATGGAACAGTTTTATTGCATAGTGGAACTCAAGTCAGTTTTCGTAATTCGTCTTTGGGCGAGTCCCGAAGCGTGGATTTATGTGAGTGGATTGCTCATGTGTCTACTGTCCCAGGGATGTATTACTATGCGGCCCGCTCTTTATGCTATAAATAAAAAAACCGTTATGTCACAGTTTAGATCTGACAGCACTATAGTGTGTCAGCTTTGAAGAATGACAATATTTACAGTCCTGTCAAGAAAACAAGGTAGAAACACTTCAAAGCTGAAATATATAGACAGACACACACACACGCACGAGAAGGCGCATGTAGACTACACACCAGGACTCTCGCTGATGCAAATCAGAGGCTTGTTTTCAAACCGTTAAGTCAACGGGCAGATGAGGCTTAACATTCATCTTTTTACAAATGGAGGGTGAAACAAAAACAACTAACAGGATGACCGAGCCCAAGAGCTTTAGATTTGTCATCCATCAAACGCAACCTTTCTGTTCATTCACATCCACTCGTTTCTGCGAAGGCGAGTGCCCGAACAGCATGTCTAGACTCCGTTAGCAACACAATTCTCCTTTTATAACTACACTCCATAATTCATAACGGGCCCTTACAGATGTGAGCCCTGATATGTGCTTTACAATGCTCAGTATTTTCGTTTATTCTTTTTGTTTTATGACACATTATCTGGCTAAATCAATGCTGGTGCAGTTATGCTAGGGCGTTTACACAGAATTTGGTTACCATAGTAAATCCAGTGTGTTTTTTCACCCACTGTAGTTAATAATTCCTGGCGTGGTTTGAGGTGGAGGATCTCAGAGGTGAGGGACTGTCTTGCACTAATGAAGGTCTCACTGACCTCTTTTACTGCATTAGCATCAGATCAATAACTGAAGAGCGTTTAGCACCCACTGTTCTGATACATTTATCAAACCGCACACATTCCTTCATCAGCAAAGCCTCAATGTCAGAGCGCAGAACAACATGTTGCTGCTCGGGGCTGCGTTGTGTGAAAGTGCCATCAGAACGGCTGTAAATCTGACTGCTTTTGGGCCATATTTAATGTCACTGGCTACTTTTATTATGTGTCCCAGGGCAAATACACATCCTGAAGGGCTTGTGTCAAAGTGCATGATCCATTTGTGTAGTTCCAGGCGCCAGACATAAAAAACGGGGCTAAAATGATGGATTCCCTCATATGGGCAAAATCAGGCATAATGAAGTGCTGTAATACAAACAATTTAAATCTTGGAGAGGTGGAGGGTGTCCGTCTAGGAACGACAGGCAAGAGGAGAAGGAAAGGGGGAGGTGAAGGTGTGCATGAGAGAGCTACATCCTTGTGAAAGCCATGTCATGTAAAATCAATACGCCCGATCAATGCTTTATTAACAAGCCGACATCTTACTTCGGATTCCTGCACGCTACTTTGTCTTCAGCCATGCAAGATGCAGTCAAAATAGCATCATCACTGGCTGTCCATGATGACACAGCATCTTGTGCGCCAAAACTAAGCGCCGTCTTGATATTTGATCAGATCCAGACGGATTGGATTGCGCCTCTCTCAACACATCTTCTAGATGTAATTGTAGCCCTTTCATCATAAAGTCACACACATTATTTCCAGGAAATTCCTGGTTCAATATGCTCATCTTCTCCTCTCAGGCTGTCATCTCTCATTCCGGTGCTTTAGTTTTGTTTCTCAGTGGTTCCTCCCCGGTTTCCATCAGAGCAGAGTTCAGAGGCATACCGCTGCTGAATACGGGGAACAGAACAGATTTTGATCTTCAAAAGAAAAAGCACATTGATTCATACAGCCTCATCACTGACAACAACGTCTACATTCTTGTCTGATAATATTTTTAATGCTGATGTTCTGCTTGCTTCATTTCCTCTTGTGATATTTTCTTTCTTCTGTTTATCATTTTTTAATGTTCATTTGTATGTATCCACTCAAACAAGTGGGTATGCATTTGTGGGCGTGCTCCCTGTATGTCTGGCCTTTGGCAGATTAGTGTTTAGGAAACTTGTTTGAAATCAGTAATTATCATTTGTGCATTTCTGTTTGTAGATTTTAGTGACAGAAATTTCACACTTTTACACTCACGTTTGTGTTTATGGAAAAAGATACTGTAAGTCATATGTTATTATTTAAAGTTGTGCTTATAAGCTTATAAGTGATCGCTGTGCCTTTTTTTTTTTTTTTTTCATGTCAACTTTAAAAAACAGCAAACACATCGCAACACCTTAATCAAGCACCTAAATAATCTTAACATTGTTTGACTTTTTTTGGCATGGGCAAATACTATTCACATTTTATGCAAAAAAAAAAAAAAAAACTCCTAGAGTGCAACATATTTCATATTTGTTGAAAATAACTTCCCATGCTTAAAGTGTAGTGTGACCATAATCGACCTCCATGTGCTCTTTCTAAAGCTTGTTAAACACAATGCATGCGGTAGCAGGAAGTTGAATTATGATTCATGCCCTTGTATACGGAGCAGCTCTGTCTGATTTATAACCGGGGCACTTCTACTCAAAATTCCAATTTGAGAGGGAGGGAACATGTGTGTGTGTGCACCGTGTGTGTGTGTGAAGGAAAAGATTAATTACTATTTGTGGCCAGAAATTTCATGAGGCCAGCCCCGGCACAGCTGTGAAATGATAGCGCCCCTACATCAGTTTGTAGTCACCCATTCACAGATTTATTAAAAGCTCCATAAGATGAAGTGTTCCTCCCTGCCTGCTTAGCTTTAGCGCACGATGGCAGAGAAAGAGGGATAAATCTGAGAGGGTGCAATAGCCAGACATATGTCATTATCGCCCGTTGCCCATAAATCCAGCGGGTGCTTCAGGAAGCAGGACTGATGCAGACTTCACAGGGCTGACAGTCGCAATCGAGTGTGTGTGTGAGTCTGTATGAGCGTGCCTATTTCATTCATAATGTATCCACTAACTCCTTCAAATTTATCTGATCAATTATAGGCCTCGTTCTTCCAAATAGGAGAGGTGATAGATGTGGCTCTGACAGAGTATTGCACACCACATTATTACCTTTTATTCAAATGCTCAGGCCTATCTGGAATAAAATGCATGATGGGTGCATACATTCTCAAGAGCAAATGTAATAACATTTATGATGAAAACACAAATCTGTTCATTTGTTTTGCCTGCGCAGGATGCTAACTGATGGCGTTTGCTTGTTTTTGTGCGGTTTAGCTTTGAATGAACCAACTATTGACTAACGGCTTCCAGAGACTGCAGAAGGTCATTCCCAGACATCCAGGTGATCCGGAGAGGTTGCCCAAGGTTAGTGATTCTGTGTTTATGTGTGTGTGTTTGTGAAAGAGCTATTTGTCACAGAAATGTCAAAATGGGAAACAATTCACTGGCTAGATGAGCAAGTGCATGCAGTCGCTTTTGGCAAGTCATCACTATGCAATCCGGCGTGTTTGGATTCCGCTGGATTCGCGCAAACTTTCAGCACGTCGAAATGGTTCAATTAAGTATTTTTCCCCCCCCAGTAGGCAGTGGCGATTGTAATCTAAGCAGAGGCCTTTTCAGATGTGATTATTTTGGTCTTGTTTTTCCTTTCATTTTCCAAAGCTAGATCCAGTTTAATCTTTTGTTTACAGAGCTTTCCGTTAAAAGTCCTTGTCTTAGCAGGTTAATAAATGAGTTTTGCGCACGTTAATATGGGCAAGCCCTCTCTCTGGGCTTTCTAGCTTCATTTATTTATTTTTTTTCCCCACTTAAATTCCACCAACCATGCAGTTTGCCTGCAGTTCCCATGTGGTCGACACCGTATCACAGGTCTGTTTGTTTTGATGTGTGACATGAAAGACAAAGCATGCCTGTCGGACGTTTTCTATTTCCTATTCTTTGATTCGTCCCTCTTTTCTTTTTTTTTTTTTGCTCATTTAGCTTTGATAGGATCTATGACTTGTGCCCGGCTAATAGAAAACGTGCTAATTTCCCATCTGAGAGCGGTGCGGCGCCGAGGGCTTTTCTTAATAATATGTTAAGAGATTATTTTGTACCCTGTTCATGGGTGCTCGGCACGAGCTGACCACCACGGAGGCCTAATAACAGATATCATACAAATATCTATTAAAGCACAGCATGGGAGCAGCTGCTATCATTAACTTCCTCTGAACAGCTCTGGAATGGCGTTGTCTCAGCGTAGTGCCCGCAGACACAGCACACAGGACCACACTAAGAACCCATAAGACTTTGCCCTGCCACCACATGATTGGTTTCAAATTACCTTGGCTCTCTGTCCTCTGTGGAGGCCAATATTGGACAGAATTCTCTTCCAATAAATGCTAAAAGTTTAATACCTAAAATAAAGCCATCTGCTTGAGCACTTTTTTGAAGCTGGACAAAAGCTATAAGGTATTTATTATTTACTTATTTAAATTTTGTTGGTATTGTATTTTTGTTATTACATATTTTATTTACCTTAAAAGAAGAAGAATACAACAGCACAGTAACAAAACAATAACATTTTTATTTATTTTCTCAGTGCATGCAATTTCACTCATTTCAATTCGGTAAACCCTCACACAGGGCCATCACACCAAGCAGTTCCAATAACCAACATAAATATTTGATTTTGGCTCTCTAATGGACCCAATGTGAGTTCAGCAGCATGTAAATGAAAGTGCCAAGTGATTCATCATAGTTAACCGCAGCCCGTCTGCACCTCTAATCGTGGCGTTTTGAGGGTCACAGCCAGCTCCACGCAAAGCAGCAATTGACCCTTACACATATTCTCAATAAGAGGCAGAGCGTCTGGGAGGAGAGGCTGCATCAGTATGTTACAGGCAGCAGACAGACCGCTGTAATAATAGGTTTTCGAGGGGGGAGGGATGTACACAGTGTGTTAGCAAATAAGGTAAAGCTGTCACACTCGTGCTCGCCCGCTCGACTGCTGTAGAGTTGATAATATGCCCCTCATATCCGATTCCTGGATTGTTTTTTTTTTCCTTTTCCTTCCTCCTTTTCAGGCAGGGATCTACAATGCACAAGGTCTGATGGGAAGTCGTAGCAGACAGAAAAGCCAATATGGCGTGCAGTGTATTCTGTGACATGCAACTGCTAAATATTTAACGTTAAAAATACAAGTATTTCCTCAATTATTTTGCTTTTTTTTATTTTACCAATACTTTTTGAAATCCCTAAACATAGTCATACTAAGCAACTTGCTCGGAATTGAAGCTTACCTCCCTAATTTTAGATCAAATCAAAAGTGCTTGATCCAAGGGGAGGGGCACCCAATGAACACGTTTTATATACGAAGACGGCAAGAGAGAGATAAAAGCATATGTGAGTCACTCATGGTGATGAGGCAGAAGATTGCTAAAGGGGACCTTCCAATCCTCTTTCTTTTAAGTCCTTGTTTGAAATCAGTGTCATCCATTTGTCTCGATTTAAGGATGAGAAAAAACACTGGAATGAAAAATCTGATCAGGCTCTATACGTTCACTTATGTGCCATAAAATAATCTTATTGCGAATCATATAGTATAACCTGTCAGCCCGTATTCTCCATTCATTAGTTCCTTAGCCTCTTTGCGTCCTGTTTCAGCTCGCAAACACACCAATCATATTCCGCTTCCCGTTCAATCTATATCCAAGAAAAATTATTAGAAATGCATTCATGTTGACAAATTACCCTATGCATTAAAATTCATCTTTCTGTCTCTCGGCTTCTGCGAGGTAGCTACACGTATTGGTCCCGCACTTCTCAATTCATTCATCACCTCAGGCAAAGAACTACCGAGAATAATTGCTTTACCTTTTATTAATGACATTAGCACCTCCAGCCCCTCACCATCACTTGGCTTCTTTTAACAGTGGTGATATATACCACTCACGATATTCAAGAGTGATAATAACAAGTTTTCCATTTAAACGATTCTCGTCCACCGCGGAACAATGAGCTCTTGTAATAATAAGCGTTCGCATTTGTCACGGAACAGCCCTGGGATCGTTATCGGGCTTAAATAGTTCCCAGTCTAACCTGGAAGTCTTGTGTCCGATGCGGAAAGAAGGGGATCCAATTACACTTAACGCCCGCCGCTCTGAAATTTACATAAAATGCTTTTCCGAACACACGCTCCACCGCTAATCATATTTCTCAGCGTGAGGCCGGGAGGATAAGAGGGGCATGCTGGAACAAACATACATACTCATTCACAGCCTACTTCGCCGATTGGTCCAACACGTTTCGACACGCCATAGACCTCCCACTTCAACGTGTCGCTGCTAAATCCGGTTTCATTAGGAAACACCCTCAATGGCAAATGACAGATTACTAGTTTAGAGTATAGACATCGTTTTCCCCTAAACTATCCTTACGTCTTCTTCCTCCTCTCGCTGCCATAATGGATGAGAAGTTCAATTAGGTGTCAGCCGGGGAGAGGTTTTGGCGAAGTTATTGTGATAATCGTCGGGTGAAATTGGGAGGCATGTAAGACGTCTTGTGATCTGATACTGAGATGATGATTAATGTTATTAGCGGCTCAGAAAAACACTTAATCTTGCTTAGAGAGAAGCTGAGAGCCGGACTAGACAGCTGGGCCCTTTCATTGACACTACCTGCTTAATGACAATTTAATTCTTATTTGTATGCAAACTAGATGCATGCAACATGAACGCAGCCCCCAGTTTTCTGAGGTAAATGCCCTTTGAAGAAG
The DNA here is from genome assembly GCF_018340385.1 of Cyprinus carpio. NCBI lineage: Eukaryota > Metazoa > Chordata > Actinopteri > Cypriniformes > Cyprinidae > Cyprinus > Cyprinus carpio. The sequence goes on from NC_056583.1 coordinate 21,785,809, forward strand.
CAGTCATCCGGTAGACTCAGGTTTGGAGTGTGTCTCTATAAAACGCACAGGCCTGGATTTAATCTTGATAAATATGAATCCAACAATGGCGCTTGTGCATGGGAATGAAATAAGCCATCGAGCCATGATGAAGGCGCTCCGGGCCTTTGCACTCGCAAGGACAATGCCATGAATGTGGTTATCCCTCAAACGCAGCCTGCAAATCGATAAAAAGTATGTCAGCAAGTTCAAGACATGCTAAAATATGCAACAACACTATAATCAATTCCCAAAAAGTAGCTCTTGGAAAAGAAAACAAGCGGCAGCCAATGCAAAACGCTTTGGAGGTCCTGCCGCACACACCTCGTTGGCAAGCTTAGGTGTGATTTTTGAAGGGAAAATAAGCGCAGGTTAATCCTTGTTGTGTTTATAGTCATGGGACAGCTTGCAGCGGGGATAAGCGAGAGTTCCCAGCATCACTTGTCCCAGGGCACAGCCTCTCACGCCACTCTGGAGGGAAGTTCGTTTATGAAGTCCTTTACAACAGCCAGAGAAAGAGGTTTAATTGAAAAATTTCCTAATGTCATTAGGAGGACCTAGATTAACTGAGCTAATTCCTTTATTGTCCTGAAGAAAGAGGAATGGCATTGAACTCTTCTGCAAATTTGGGGCATGAATTAGGGTGAGATGTTGTCCTTTGAGGACTCTGCCAGTTTAATTAAGATATGGAAAATGACTCATTGTTCTTTCTGATCTAAAGTGTGTGGCATTAGCAGGCGAACTTGGCGTCTGTTTTGAACTCGGGTGCTAGTGTTTGTTTGTTTTTATACCCACAAGGCCACATCGTTGAAACGCAAGTCCTTATGTTGACTCATTTAGCTTAAGTTGCACAACCACTTCACTAGTCTAACTAGTCAAATGCATGTGACTAAAAATAAAAGAATGCATTTGTTAATATAATAATTAAAAACGTTTTATTTCCACTTGTCAGCTTGTGTATTTTTCCCCAACCAGAGATAAAGAGCTTATAATTTACCCGGATCCACATGCACGGCTTTTTGTTATGTACAATGTACTGGCTGAGGGTGTTTATATGTCTTTATGACTGATTATGTTGTATATTGCAGGAGGTGTTGCTAGGAGAGAAGCCGCTGACCTTTGTAGAAGCGCTGTACGGGATGCCACACAACAACCCGGTACAACAACTCATACTAATGAAGCACCTTTTCCTCTTCCTTTGCACGGTGGCTGTAATTAAGTCAGCATATCGTCTCCTTTTGCTACATTCCTGTTATGTTTCAAAGCTAGGTGGGGGCCTTTGTATTGGTAGCCGGGGTGAAAGCTTGTTTTCTTCTTCTTCTGCTTTTCAACAATTTAATTCCTGGCTGCAGCTCTTGGGTGCAAAGTGACAAGTTAATCACTCAGAACACATGCGCACAGCCATATACAGGCTTATTTAAATTGGAGGATAACCTTGAACTTGGCCCTAAAAAGGTGCACTTCTGGAATATATTCTACAGAGCGGTCCAGCTATGCTTGAGAGGGTCTAATACATATTCAGAAGAAATGATCCATTACATTATTTTCCCCAGATGAGTAGCACTGAAGTGAAGACACTGCAGTCCAACTACAGCAAAACAAATGCTAACGTCATGTCATTTATGTTTACCTGCAGACAAAAAAATCCATATTTATGGTTGTGTGTGTGTGTGTTTGTGTATGTGCATGTATGTGTATGTATATATATATATATATATTATACATCATATATATATATATATATATATATATATATATTATATATATAGTAAAAATTCTATTTATATTTAGATATACATTTTTATATATAAAAAGTAGTTTTTACAGTATAGTTATCATAGTGTGTGTATGTGTGTATATCTATACTATTTATATAAGTGGCAAAATGTATGCCAAATGTACTCATTCATGAAAACAAAGAAGAAAAAAAAAATTCTTTAAGTATTATTGATTGCTTTTATTTACATGCCATTTTATATGTGTTTTTACATACATTTACACAATAAGTGTTTTTTATAAATGAGGCATAATGATTTCAGATCCCTGGCCTCAAGTTCCTTTGAGAACATGACTGATAACTCTCCTCTCTCTGTTTCTGTGTGGTAGGAGATCATCCTGAAGAGGGCCGCAGATATTGCAGAGGCTCTTGTACAGTGTCCCCACGTACCACAACCAGGATCCCATCCCTCGCCAACACGGCCTCTCACGGTGGAATGATTGGAGTCAACTCGTTTGCGGCGGTCAGCTCGCTGTCAACGTCTCAGAGACCTCACAGGTATGTGGCATGAAGAAGGCGTAAAAGATTAGCTTGTAGATTACAATGAACCCTGCAGAAAAAAGCTTAATCCCAGAATAAAAGGTGGTTAATCTGGCCAACTGGAGGCTTGTCAGTCTAAAGATAACCACCAATGCCCCTCTAGAACAGCCTAACCAGCACAGCCAGGCAGGAGAACCTACTAACCTCTTTAGTTATTCAACTGCGAATATCAAAATGAGTTATATACGTTTCTAGAAAAATGCTTGCAACGATTAGCGAACATTAGCGAGCTGCTAGCAGCATGAATCATGGCACAGGCCGGCTGCACTGTATCTTTCCTGGCTGTGTATAGCATAGATCCCAGGAGGTGCCTGACCCTGTCCCCATCTCTCCGCTGCCACCTGCCAGAACACGCTGCACTATCTCACACACTGCATTTAGCCAGTGTACCGATAATAGGTTTACACCTGTTCCGTTGTTGCCTACCACTCAGGTCAGGACAGGGAACAATCACACCGGAATACACACTAGGGAAAATGCTGAATATTCTCCTTACATACAAGGAGGTGAATTTAGCACATTGGGCCATACTCATGAAACAAGTAGAATGCATTACTGTGCAAATTGTTTAGGAAAAAAAAAAAAACTTAAAAAAAATACAACAAATTGGAAAAACCTTTGAAACAGGTGATGGCACCTCAAGAATTATATAGATTGCGAACATTGTGGCAGATTTTGACCTTTGTCTTTCCATCCACAGTGGGCTACAGTCGCAACACGAGCAGTGTGTCACCTCGCGGTTACGTGCCCAGCAGCACCCCGCAGCAGTCCAACTACAACTCTGTCAATAAAAAAAAAAAAAAAAAAAAAAGTTATTTCTTGAACGGCTATGCAACGCGGGAATGCACGGAACCTGGGCGTGCCCAGTCCACCGGGCTTCTTGAACGGCTCCTCAGCAAACTCTCCCTACGGCAGTAAGTATCAAGGTAATGACGAGCCCCCCGCTCTCTCTGTCCCCCACCTGTGCTTCCCTTTCCTTTTTGACACTCCTCTGTTGTTGTTCTGTTGGTTGTTTGTTGTTTGTTTTGTTATCTTTGGGAATGTGTGCTACTGGATAAAAGGAGGGGTGACTCTGGAGGCTGAACAACCGATGACATTTAGCAAATTCGACCAATCAAAAGCTGCCGATGTGAAAAGCAAATCCAATTGCAATTATAAGAAGGCCACCAAAACAGCACTCAAAATCTCTTAAAAACAAATGTTTTCGGCAAAATTACCCAGTCAGAGTCGATAAAAACGCCTATTATCCAGAAGTGGGCCAAGGCAGGACATCTCAATATCCCATTCCAACTTCATTTACCTGTTGATTTGCTCGTTTGTTTTAGTCCCCCACCAAAAAAGACCCACAACCCAAATTTCCCCCATATCCCCCCCAACCATTTCTCCCTGATTTGGGTTTCATTCCCATGCAATAGTGATTTGAAAAAGAGGCGAGGCCCGGCTCTCCGACTCTTCGTCTGTAAGAAGTGACTCTCTCTCTGAGGGGTGGGCTTCTTTGACTATGTCTGCTTTGTTGCAGTAGTTTCCGTCGAGCCTACCATGGCAGCCTCTTCGGGTCAGCCTCTCTTCAAACTGTAGCAGTACACACCTGCATTTTCTCATTCTCACCTGCCATGTCATCTCTGCAGTGAAAACAAAAAAGCGCCTTTTGCTCCAGTTGTCCAGGCCCCAAAGCATCTCCACCCTCCTTCTTGCACCGTGCAAATGGCAATGGACTTCAAGGTGAGAGCCGACTCCCTGCCTTTTAGAACGCCCCGCAGTTTGCCTCACCTGTGGGTCGCATTATTGCACTCTGGTACCCAGGACGCCACCCATCCGGCATCCCCAGCGCTTCAACGAACACAGCCTCCCGTCCGCGTTCATTAGCATTTGCGCGTGGATGGACGGATGAGTGTGTCGGATAAGTGCAAGAACGACATTATGCATGTGGGCATGTAAGATGCATGTGCATGTGTGGGTGTTTTTATTGATTTCATTTATATTTCATTAATGATTAAGCAAAGTTAAGTGTCCTCATGAGATTTCATACTCGAGTGGCTGGGATCGCTATAATTCGGAAACAGCTTCTTGCGCAAATAAAATCGACTCTACTGACTCTATTATTCAACCGGCTCTTTTGCATTCAACTGAGCTCAGCGTATGAGTAACCATATTCTCTTTACATTGGCGGTACAACGACCCCCTCTTACCTCTAAATAACTGTAGCAAGTTAAAAATTGATGTTTCCTACAATAGTAGCGCAAGCGATGGAGCCGAAAAGGGCAGAAATGTTAACGCCTCGCCGTGCTCGCTCATCCGACATCGAATAACATTGCCAGAGAGGAACTTAACAGCAGAAGAAGTGATTATAACCCAGGTTGAATGTGATGTGGGGGGGGTCATAAGAAGAATGAGCGACGGTCGTGAGAGGCAAGAGCTCATGGTATATTCTCGGCAGGGCGGCATCGCGTTCAGCAAATTAAAGACTTACTCTGGCTGTTTAGTGTGCTCGTTATTTGCTCTCCCGTCAAGGCCCAGTTGTTTGCTTTGAAAACATGTTTTAGCCATAGCGTGTGCAAGCGAGATTAATAATGTTAGACCTAATGAACTGAGAAATTAAAGTTCATGCTGCTACATGCATCTACTTATTAATATGTGGTTTACAGAAATTAATGAGGAATGCCACAACATCAGATGCCTTGGCCAAACTTAAAAGCACTCCAAGCATGACTCTACAAATAAGTTGAAAGCGGCAAAAGAGCTTGCTTCCCGTTTGCCCCCCCTGGCACTTCACTGACACCTAATTGCGGAAATGCAGCGAGTACATCCAATCTCTGCATCAGGCGGCCAGAGAAGTGGGCGTACGACGGACCTAGTCCGGCCTTCTTTAGATGTAACCGATAAGGGAGAGATTGGGGGAAAAATACGGGCTTGACAGAGAGAATGCAAATGGTTTTCCCAGCATCCCACTCAGCGCTGGTAATGGCAGGAGGGAGCGAGGCAAAGATTTCAAATTGGGCAAAGCCGAGGGGTGGTCTGGTTGCTGACGAGGAGGGGAGACCGTCGGGGTCTACGTGACGTTAGCAGAAGTGACTCGTGTTGTTTCACGGCTGTCAGCAGGGACCCTCTCCTGGGAGTTCCCCTGGCCCCTGTTTGCCATTGACAATACGCTAAGAGAAATATCACACATGTGGGAGTCCAGGATGCTTTCTCCTCAAAATGTCAGAAAGCTCCTCTTTCAAAAAGTGAAGTACTTCCAGCCACGTCTTGTCCCGGTGAAGCACATTTCACTCAATCCACTCCCCGCCCTACCCGTCGGAACCCGACAGCAACAGACTCCATTTTACAAGCATCCCCCAGCGCCTTTCGAGTCGAGTATTTTGTGAAATGCGAGTGACATACTTACTGCTGTGTTCTTTTTTTGTCTTCTATGTGGCGTCTCGGGACCTCCCGTGCTAAAATTGTTTCTCTTTCTCTTTCAGCTATGTCCGGACTGGTGGTCCCACCCATGTAAATTGCACCCCCTTTACTTGTAAAGCAGCCGCCTCCTCACCAGGACGAAGCGTAGTACGTTGTACGGAGGATCTTCCTCGAAGTCGTCAATTGTCATGAAGTTAATCAGCAACTAATTCTGTTATTCACAGGAAAAAGACACTTTGTTTCAAAGAGTTTATTCGAAATTGACATGCAAGCGACTTCGTCATGAACAATTTCATTTTATTGACTGAATCTCTTGTCATATTTTCACAATCTCAAAAAAAAAAAAAAAGAACAAAACGTACCTATTTTGTATAAACATTTCTGGTTTAATCTTGGCTATGTCTAGTTCTTGCTATGTGTGGGAAGAAACATTGTGGATATGCCATTTGATGAAAACACTGATAAAAAAAAATGTGTAAGAATGTTTCTCTTTCACCAATGTGCTGCCGCTGCACATCTTCATAATGTGAATTCATTTTCCTTTTTTATTATTATTATTTTTTGTTTATTGTTTTGCTTTTTTTTTTTTTTTTGATTGTGGTAATAAAAAGGGGGCCAATATATACAGAGCCAATAAACTGGAAATAATATAAGATATATGATTTATAAATCAAAAAGAAAGGCAAGGAAGAAGGAACGGTGCGAGGAACCGGGAAAGGAGATCTTATATCGGTCAGTTCGTTCGGCAGAAATGAACATTGTAACTTATTGTAGGTAGAAGTTGTAACTTTGATATTGCAAAAATTATTCTCTTGCCTTCAACAAGCACACTAACAGAGACGAAGCGCTACTGTCTGTTGGTAAAAAAAAGACAAAAAAGAAAAAAAAAGAAAGCAAAATATTTCTTTACTGCAAAAGCGTCTGCGTAAAGCAAGCGTGTTATCTGCGATGTTTTTCAACTTTTTTCTAGCACGTCTACTATTGCATCGTAGTACGTGAAGTCGGTTTTTGTACCAGAAAGTTGTCCTTTACCCCTTATAGCTCTTTTTTTTTACTTTTTTTATTTGTTTGTTTTTTTTTTTTTTTTTTTTTTTTTGTTTTTTTTTTTTTATGTTCTTTTTGGTTTTTGTTTTTTTTTTATTTTGAAATTTTCCAGATTCACTAACAGATTTAGTACAGAGCTTTATTCCTACAGTTAGGAGTAAAATGGCTTCTATACATTGCAAACAACTTTACACAAAACACTTGCGGTCACTAAGGGAATTTTGTAATATAAACAATTCAAAAACTATTGTATTTATCATTTGTTACTTTTGTATTATTGTCTTTCACCCTCATGTTTCTTTGATCTCACCTGTATTGTTTTCCATGGTCGAAAATTACAAATGAAGGTTAAGCCAGAAGGAATTAATCACCTACATTCTGATGACTTTGGTACCCGATTAGATCTGTGTCATTTTCATTTATAATTCAGAATTTTTTTGAGGCCATCAGACCCTATGTTTTCCGTCCATTTGGTTTTGTGTGTTTGTTTAATTTGTATTTCGAGGAGCAGGTCACAACCCATGCTTGTATTTTTGCTCTAATTTTTTAAAGCTCTAATTAAGACAGTTACCTTTTTGAAGAACAGTAGAAAACTGGGTTGGGTTAGTGTCAAATAAATTGGTTGTGTCCCCTTGGCTGTAATAACTTACTTAGTAGTATGATAAAAAAGGTCTTATCCTGTCAAGCGCACCAGGGCGGGGAAAATACCAATGGGTGGTGTAAATTTTGCTTTTGTAGAGATGTAAAAAGTCAATTTTTACTATCTGACAACCAATGACTTATGCAACCTAAGCGTTTTTTCTGAACCACTGTTTATAAGGGATCATAGAAGGAAAAAAAAACGCAAATATAGAGAAGATACTTATTCGGCCAATGGAACTATAAATTAAGTTACTTAATGTTTATTACAATATGTCGAAAAACACCCCAAAATGCTCCTGTCAAACGAGGCTTTCAAGTGAATCTCCTGAGAGGAAACTCTGTTCTGACGTTTCATTTTTTGACCAACCAGACACCACAGTGAATCTCAATAGCATTTACGATCAGATGTTGTAAAAAAGCATATAAACAATTTTGACTTTAAAATAAACAAAATTTCAGAGTAAGTATTGTTGACACCTCCATCCTTTTTGGAACTCTTTGTCAGCTTGTCATTTTTCAACATTAAGTTTACCCTATTACTCAAGTATAAAACAGAATTCAGAGGGAATGAAAACAACAGGAAATAAAATTTAGGTTTGTTTTTGTATCATATATGGTAAACAAAGATGAAGATGCGTCTATAGTTGTAATGGTCATTGTGTAAGTTAACTCATGATCACCGTATCAGCATAGCCAAAATTCAGATCACCTTATTTACACTTTTTTTTTCTCTCAATGACATTGGATTTCACGAGGTTGTGCCAAATCACCCGCAAACATGATAACCCACAGGTTGCATTTTTGAGCCTCTTTTTGTCGCTTTTCGTCTCCTTGTTACAGGATTTTTAAATGCCCTGCTATGGTTCAGCAGGTGCTCACCTCTTCTGTTTCAAACCAAATTAGAGCGATGTTCAGTTTGGCATTATCGGCACCACAATGTTTCCTTAGCTGCAGGAAGCAAGGCAGTCTGAGCACACGTAAAGACAATGATGACCTCAGTACATGTATTTGCTCTTGTGAGGTCTGCTCAACAACGCTTGCGCAAAAATGCGACGCGGAGAGGTCACCACCTGAAAGTCAAGAAAAACTCCTAATGGTTACGTTGAAAGTGCATTGTGTGGATTTTAGGCATTTTCTGCAATCTGGTTTTGTCGTTATTCTAAAGTAAAGTACCCAATACTCAGAAGAAATGACTAAACAACGAGTAGTGTTTAAAGAACCAATGCCTTTGTTTCAAGGCTCATGTATGGGTTTTATCCGAGTTGTTATATGGCCACCAATTCTGAGTATTGATTGTACAATGTGTTTCCGTTTCACCTAATATTAAATAAAAGTATTTTCTTGTCTGTGACCAGTATTCTTCCATGCAAATCTGATTTGGGTCTGTTTTGCGCTCTAAATAGCAAAACCATGCCAGTGCAATAATAAAAAAAGGGGGACTAATCCAAAAAGGATTAAATGTAATTACCATAAAAACCTAAACACTAAATCTAAACCAACTGTAAAAGTCTTACATTACAAACAAAGACAATCATTTTAACGATATTAACTACGTGCACGTCTGTACAAGATGCATATTAAACCTTACATATGCTTGTAAAAAAAAAAAAAGACGCTTATGCTAATCATGGCCTAGGCAAACTAGGGTAGTAACATGGCCTAAATAAGGCACGAAACATCCTTAGTCTAGGTAAAGGCTTAGTAAATTGCTAATCCTGCTACCGGGACATAGTAGTAACTTTGACTAGTCATGTTAATTACAGGTGCTAGTCCTTGCTAATCATGATAAAAAACATGTACCTAGCATGCTAATCCATGCCCAGTAGCAACCATCGCCCTAGTAACCCTCTGCCGCGACCCCCCATCACTTCTAGGTTGTCTTTTTTTCTTTTTTTTTTACAAATGGCTAGTAAACTGCTAATCCATGCTAGCAAACAATGCTAATCATGCCAGCTATATATCCTAGTAACCTGGCCATGTTAAAAAACATGTGCTAATCGTGATTAGCAAAAAAACGTTATCCAACATCTATCTAATTACAATTAAAAATTTTCAAAATGCAGGCTTTTACAATACTACTTTAAACTTTTCGGGCATAGGCTTTCTCAAAGTCAACCTAAAGTTTGTCTTTGAGCGACATTTTTTGCCTTTTTTTTTTATCTAGATAAATGTGAAGGTTTATTTTTTATTTATTTTTTTTCCCTGCTTGCTGATTGGTCAACTATGGTTTTTCAGTCATGCTACAATTTTTTTTGAAATAAAACAGTGTTTGCCTCCATAATCTTTATTTTAAAAATGTAACTTTTTTTAGGGTTAACTGGTCATTCTCACCAAATGTTCCCCTCTTCTGCAAGGGCAAATCTGACAACTGTTTCAACATTTTCTTTTGATGGATAACATTAAAGTGGTTATTTATCTCCCCGTCCCTCCCCTCAAAACAACTCATTCCAGACCACTCTTGCCTTGTTTTACTTTCCTTTTCACTGTTCTAGCAGAAAGAGGATACTTCATGAAACCTGCTTTGTAAAGCAATATTAAACATATTTAAAAACACTAATTATTTAGAGTGCAGATACAGACCTCTTGTAACTTAATTGCTGAAATGTAATTACGTTTAAACTGGGGGGCGGGAATTAACCAAACATTCTGAATTTCTTGGGTTTTGAGCTGAGTAATAAAAATGTCAAGGAAGCAAGGGACGAGATAGGAAACACGCCGGCAACAATTAAACAAAGGAAAAAAAGTCAGGCCTGAGCGCTTGTTCCCAGGCTGTTGCTTCTGCTGATTCTGGTCTTATAAATTAAATCACTTGAAGTTTTGTGTGAAGCAGAACCAAGCTGCTAGGAGGTGGCGGCCCCGCTTCTCTACTGGCTGGCCTTTGGCATTGATGTTTCGCAATGGGCTGAGACTCTTTACGGCCGGTGGTTTTGGGTTAGACGATGAGGGCCAAGAAGCTTTAATTTCATTTCTGTGACTCTCTTTCCCTAAAAGAGGAAAAAAAAAGTGCAGGAGGAGGAAATGAAAAAACGGAAAAAAAAATGAAAAAGGAAGGGGAAGAAACAAGAAAAAGAAAGGAAAAGGGGGGGGGGAAAATGAATAAACAAAAGAAGGACAGAAAAAAGAGAAAAAAAACATACCTCCGTTGACAGGGGTGTCTCCCGGGGAGGGGTAGGGGCAGGCTCCGCCCCTCCTGTGTCAACGCAGTGATCCACGAAGAACAACTGCCATTTTCACACGACGCCCGGACACTCCAATGTGCACTGTGGTTTGGGGCCTCGGCTCAGATAGGAAAGCCAGGATGATTAATTTATCTGGCAATTTCATCCAGAGGCGCAAAACGTATGACAACCCTGCACAATGGAAAAACGTTCCCTTCCTCGTTTCCATCAAAACATTTAACAATACATGCATTATGGGATTATGGGCACCTCGTTCCTTCAACCACAGGATGTGATTAAACAACCTGCAGAACCACATGGGAGTTTGTCATTCAGGCTATGGCATCATTAGACGTAGCGCTCTTCGCTGCAGGTGAATGCAGAGGTACATTGCACTGCTAAACGCTGGGTTTGAAGGTTCATTAAGTGAGCTGACTGTAGAATTGAGCTTCACTGTCCTCTGTACTCATCAGGAAGCTGCTCGATATCTAATGAGTCAAAACTGGAATGCCTCGCTTGAGCCCAGTGTTTGAAAGGTAAGTTGAAGCAATTTCAGGCGTAAAGGAGCCCTACAAGGGCAGTCTAGCGCTGGGAGTCGTGGCCTTCTTTTTTAAACCACGCTGGATTTAACAGTCAAATTGAGCCTTTTTCAAACCCATTTAGGAAGTGTTTTGTACACGTAGTGGGTAAAACTGGTGTAAAATAGCTGATATAGGGTTCAACACACTCTTCAAAAAAAGGTCAGCATGCTTGATGCCGTCATAGTTTACAAGTGACTGATTTGCATCTGTCAGGTGGAAATTTGAAACAAAGAGGTCAAAGGGTTTGATTAGGTCATCAGAAGTCTCATTAAGTTATGACATTAAACATGACACAACTGTTTTATTTCAATAATGTGTTTGGATTGATCTTCCACAATAAGGGCTGTATTAAGAAAGCAAATAGGGTAAGTGTTGATTTCTTTTGACACACAGCCTGAGCCCTCTTTTTAAAATCATTTTTAAGTACTTAAGAGACATTAAACAGACTACAAACTGGTCTTAATATTCATAAAATGCAATAGTTAATTGAATACCGAACCTACTCCTTGCATCTTTAAATAATCATGTTTATTGTTTTCCTTTTTCTTTTTTTTTTTTTTTTTTTTTTTTTTTTTCTTTTTTTTTTTTTTTTTTTTTTTTTGTTTTTTTTTTTTTTTTTTTTATTTTGTTGTTTTATTTTTTTTTTTTTTTTTTCTTTTTTCTTTTTTTTTTTTTTTTTTCTTTGCCACGCCTTGCGTTGTGCCTTTAACAACCCTTAAAAAAATAATAACTTTTAATGTATTTTCAGCAAGTGGAAAATTTAATTAAAATTGATCAAAAAGCGACAGTAAAGACACTTATAATCTTGTAAATATCATAAGTATTAAGGCTGCACAATCATTTTAAAAAACTTTTTGATCATTAAATTAAATTTTAGTTTGTTCTTTTTTTTTTTTTTTTTTTTTTTTTTTTTTTTTTTTTTTTTTAAACACCAGCAAATTCAGGATATAGAATGATTTCTGAAGGATCATGGTGACACTAAGTACTTGAGTGATGCCTGTGTTGGAGGGGAAAAATGTTCAGCCTTTGTGTCCATGCGTTTTTTTTATAGGAATTTTTTTTTTTTTTTTGATAATATAAGTGTATAATTTTAAAAAAAAAATATTCAAATTAGAAACACGGGTTGTTTGGTTTTGAATGTGTAATTAATATTTCACATTAATACAGTTTTTGGTTTTTATTTTTTTGTATGTAACTGTATTTGTGGTTCAAATAAAAATGACAGCCTTTTCTTTCCAAAGCCAAGTCTTAACAAAACTTTGCTTGTTTTAGTTGAACAATAAGAAGAAAAAAATGGTGTTACAAAACCCTGTTAAAATAAATAAAATGCACTTCAAAAGTTTCAAAAGTTTTGTTTGCCACAGCATCCATAATTTTATTCCATGAAAACACTTACATGGATGCCTGGTGGGGGAAAAAAACTAACTGCGAAAATAATCAGTCGATGCATTAAATGGCCAAGGGGTTATCACTTGTCTAAAAGGACGGTTGTGGAAACCCTTCATAAGTTCATAGTCTATGGTCGTTCAATCCATACTTCCATCTGCACAGTCCTAGTGAAGAATAACCTTACCCTGCAATTTTTAAAACAACCACGTATCCTTATCTGTCGTTTCTCTGAGTGCCTCTGGATAGCAGGTCAGAATCAGAAAAGAAAAATGTCAATTTATCACTCAAGACAAACGGTGCTCCGCCCCGCATGTTTTCTTACCTCACAATGGGCCACAATGTACAGTGTGAAAGGGGAGGCAGAGTCCTATTCTGCATAACGTGATTCGCAGGTTATATGGCAGCGCCCCGCCCCACTGGCATAGAATCTAGGGCTTCAGTCAGATAACAGGCCTCGGCTGATAGCCGCGATGTGTCAATATGCCAAAGTGAATCAGCAGGTTGAAGGTGATCTGTTGTGCCTATTTGCCCTGGACGGGGGATTCTGTAGCCAGATTAACTTGAGCGTTATATACTGCTGAGGACACTGCACGGTGGCCTAATCGTGTTGTCTCCTGACAATTTTTGCCACAATGAACAAATCTGGACAATAGTCTTTATTACTTGGCCCCAGAAAAGAAATATGAAATCTGCCTGTTCTACAACCCTTAAATAAGCTTTCTTTTTAAATCCCGCGAGAGAACTTGCTTCTTCAGAGAAAAATCTAATCCTATCAGACGGGTAATAAAACCATAAAAATACCCTCAATCAGATTAGGGATCGATTTTTTAGTGGATGCCTGCCATTCAGGGCTAACGTCCGCTGTTGGGAACGGCTGCTGTGCCTGAAGACGCTTACATGAGCATCTGTTTCTTTGCTAATATAGTCAATCTTGGTAACACCAAATAAAACAATCAAAAAAGTTTACCACAGTTACATTATAAATGTATGAACAGGAGCATTTATCACATCCTCCAACGTCACTGAAAGTACCACGAATGCAGATCCCTACACAGCGTTGAGCGTTTTATTGGGGGGAATTCAACTAATGTCCAATGCTTTCAACTACTACAGTGATGCAACTGTAAGGTTATGAAGTTCAAAATAATTATTCTGCGCTCTATCACCAGCCATAAAAAAACATGAAGTCGGGGTCCTCTGAAGCAATATGGTTGGGCAGCTGCCGAGCTGAAGCACGTGTGACGCTGCCGTACTGTCCAGTCAATCTGTTCCGCGTGTCTTTTCCAAAATAATTAAATAAATGCCAAAGGACAGAACCTTCCACAACCGTGTTCTGTTGCGTATTCTTCATCAAAGAGTGGCCCCTGATCGGCCCCGCCCTGCTCGGCCCTCACCTCACTCACAATCACACAGCAAAGCCTCTTGATTTATTACGGCAGCCCTAATTGGCCATCCTCTGCCATAGTTTTTTAAATAGTGAGCATTAAACTATTTATAAAACCTGAGTCAATAAATCTTTCATAACCTCAGTCACATTATGGAGGACAGGAGTAACAGCCACTCATTCATTTACTGTTGGCCCCCGTTGTTTTGTTTGTGTGCTCCTCAAATATAAAGGCAAAAGGTCACGAGGTTGCATACAATCAAAACTAGGCAAAGGGCAGCAGCAAGCATCTGCTGTTCATATTATTATGAGGACAATTAGTTTTGCAAGTAGTCACAGTTGATTTTTGATCAAAGCATGGACGATATATTGACCCATGATGTGATGATGGAGTTTTGCTTTTTTTTGAAACAACAAAAGTGTCTAAAAAATGATGTGCTTAAAGGTTCAGTCTTTTGGGTGGGCATATTCTAATACAAAATCGCTTTCGTCTGTGGTGACCCCCATAAAGAAATGCACTGCAAACCAAGTTCAGTTTTTTAAAATAAAATTAAAATAAAATAAAAATAAAATAAAACATAAAAATAAAATAAACAATTTTAATGTTGATTTTAAAAAAATATGGATATTCAACACCTACAAAGGTGGTTTCTGAATCTGTGAAAAATCAGATGTTTTGTCCTCTTCAGACGAACTTCTGAAAATGAAACAGATTTTGACCAGGTGTGGTATATATAAATGGAACGATGAATTTTTGCTGCGGGCTGTCAAAATTTAAAAGGAATTAAATGATTCCTTTATTCCTATTATTCACTATTATACAAACTTTTAATCTCATTTGCATTTTACACATGTTTAAATATGGCACTTTCAGGATTCCTTGCATCAGGCTTATCAATGATTAATACATTTTTATGCACTTTTGTTTTCTCTTTTTGCTTTCATTACATGGAAAAGAATGGCCCAGACGGGATTATAATCTAATTTTGCTTTTCCATTTATAGAAAATCATATATATATAAATACTTTCACACGAATATAAGCACAAAATTCTGGACATAAGCGTATGGTGAAAACTGCAGCCACGCTAGGGAACTTGAAAATGAAAAGTGAAAGCCTTGACCTCTTTGTAATCAATGTGTCCTGGACTGGTTCCCTGTTAGGCGAACCCAGTCAGCTTGTAATTCCTTGTCCTCTCAACTCTGTACTGCTGCTAATGTCTTATGAGTAACAACCATGATGGACAACACGGCCAACTGCAGCAACAACACAACAGACCTCGTCTGCTCGTCTCTTCCTTTCTTCTTCTTCCCCTCTTTTTCTTTCAGACAGTGATTTTTTCTCACCGCCCCCCCATTCCGGCTTCCATGGCATAATCTTTTGTTTTTGCAGGCCCAACTGTCGGTTAACCCATGGAGATCTTCATGACCCCATCGGAGGCAGGCAACTCTGACCCGGGGACACCCGACACCAGCTGCTCGTTCGGGTCTTCTGTAGACACAACTCTCTCATAACATCACACAACAACTCTCACAGCTCCAGACTGACTTCAATAAGATGTGCCGAAAGCACTCATAATGAGCATAGTGAACAACTAAGTCTCTAAAAGAACATAAGCAGATGTGAAAACTGGCAGATTGTCTATGGCATAACATAATGAAAATCTTAATTTTGTGGCTTGTGCATGACTTGCCATCTGAAAACATCATTTACGTGCAGTATGTAACTTTTTTTGTTAAAAAAAAAAATGTCAGATATTAAACAAGTACATAATACATGAGACATCAGTGTTCAAAACAGTCTTGTTACATTAACTCAATTTGCAACGGCAAGCTTAAAATAATTGTTTCATTTCAGGTGTCTGGCCTGATTTTCCGGGGAAATGTATGTCCCTTTCGTCAGTTTGATGTCTTTGCGGTGGTTTCTTCAACGTCCCGTGAACAGAAAGAAGTTTCCCGGGATGCTTGCTTGATGTCTTGTGAAGGATGTGAGCCGTTTACATTAAATGTTTCCATCAGAAGAAGGGATTATTTAATGTTGATTGATCAATTTATAAAAGGGGCAAGCATCGCTAACATCTGGGGAAAGGGTTGGAGGAAGCTGTTGTTCAAAACTAAAAAAAAGAAAAGAAAACCTAACCTCACAGGGCGGAGAGTCTGCAGTAAAAAAAACAAAAAAAATATTATAATTTAAAGTGACAGAGGGCTTGTGCCTAACACGAGATTAAAATCGGCGGTAAATATCCAGCATGGCTTTTCCACCCGTTTTTTCCTTCAAACGCGGAAGTAGGTTAGCCTACGGGTGAGTGATTTCCGGTTTCATTAACCTCTATAGGTAAATAAATGAGGAGAAGAAGAGAATAACAAACGGCAGCAGTAAAAAAGGTTAAAAAACTGTTTGCACTACAAACCAGTGTCCTCATAATTAAGATAATACAGTAAAGTACATTAAAATAAAGATGATAAGACACAACCAACTTTCAATTATCAAGCAGCAAAACGAACTGTTTTGTTCAGCTAATAATCTGCTGGATAGAAGGACGCAGAATGATGAGACGGAAGCCAGACCCATAAAATTAAAATTTTACAAATGGACGCGCCATTTTACCGTCAAGAAAAAGGTGGTGGATAAGAGGTGCCAACAATCTCCGAGATCTGAAGGGGACTGATGAAGACTGAAACAGAGATGCAACAGTCGTGTAATGGTTTTTGTTTCTAATGCTGGTAAGACATTTCAAGCTCAATAGGTAACGTTAGCTAGCTATCATTAGAGCACTCATTTGCTTGATTCAGATTCAGGTATCGAGCTTTCTTTGTTGTTGTTTTTGTCTCTTTTTTGCTAGGTTGATGTGAGGTTTCGAGTGAGTTTATTTTAATGCTAGCTATGAGAGGAGTGAGAGAGAGCACCTTTCGCTCTATATTCTGATGTGAGATGATCTGACCTGAGCATTGTTTTGAGCTAAAGGCCAGTTAGTAACGTGATTTAGTTTTAAAACATTTACATTATTTGGTCAGAAACAAAAGCAGCAAGCAGGATGTTGTAACAATGTTTAGATGACATTTTGACGATATATGTCTAGTAGGACGTACGTGGATGTACAGGGTGACAATATTTTAGTTTTTCAACAAAAGAGGACAGTAGGATCTGGGTTCATGGGCGGGGACAGGGGTGGGGGTTCGCACCAGTATAACAGGTTGCTTTCGTTTGTTTGTCGTTAATTTTGTTTTATAGTAGCAATAATATAGGTTTCTTATAAAAAAAAATCGTTAATAACTTATCCAAAAAAATAAATCTTAAAAAATTTGTGGTTCGCTTAAATTAAAATTATATGGTTTTTATAATAAATAAAATATTCAAAAAAAAAATACAAGTAGAAATAATATAGGAAAGATATAGGGATATGCTAAAAAAAAATGTTTTTTAAAAGGATTTAAAAATAAATTAAAAAAAAAATAAGTAATTTTTAAATAAAAAAAAAATAAAAACAAGAGTTTCATAGAACAGAAAAAAAAAAAAAAAAGGTGAAAAAAAAAAAAGTGATAAGTTGAAAAATGTGAGTGGAGTGATGTGACAAAACAGCAAGTATGGGCGACCCATACTAAGAATTTGTGCTCTGCATTTTTTAAACCCCATCTAAAGTGCACACACCACAGGGGGGGGTCAAGTGAAAACACCACACACTTAATAGATGGATGTCAACAGGTAAGAATATAACAACTAAAAGTACTAATAGTACTAATACAAATAACGTATCTATTATCAGTGGACTTCATGGGTGGTGGATAGGAATATGTTATGGTCCCTTTAATGAATTTGTATAATCTTGATATTGTGATAGGAAAGAGCCCAAATAACATACTACCAGGTCTTATTGAATGTTCACATGAGAAACAAGTCATTTGGCAGTTTTTTTAATTTCTCGCACAGTTCTGGTCTTGTAACCAGAGAGCATGCACACTTTCAAAACGCTCTTGTCCTTCACAGCTGCAGATGAACTGCTGATTGATCTTCAGTGGGTATCAGTTGAGCGGGACTTGTGGAACTATAATTGGATGGATGATATGATTCATTAGGTTAATCAATTGAGCAATCAGTTCTGTAAATCACTGGGGGGGCTTGTGAATTCTTCATTTTGCGATCGATTCGCTTGACAAAACACAAGCTTTTGGTTAGATAAAAAAATAAATAAATAAAAGGACACCCTTTCATACCCCTCACATACATGTACACCTGAATGAACACACTTTCATATCTAATCACCACAGAGGGTGTTTTAACAGGTTTGACTTGTTACATTCATAGGTGATTCGGGTATATGAATGACCCCCAAAACCAAGTGTGGAGATTAATCTCCAGTGTGAAGAGTAACTTCTTTTAAATGAATTTCTGGACACTTTGTGTTATCTCATTGGCCAAATATTGAAATTCACTTATGAAAAGACGGCGGGGCATGCATAGACTGTTAGGACGAAGAAGACTGTTTTCGAGAAACGCAACCTCTAAAAATATGTAACCACAAGGCCTACTATCCAATACGTTGTCCAAGCCAATGCATTCTTACCCACACATACAGATCTTTAGGATTTCAGAGATCCTTCAACATTCATGACAAATAGTAAAACAGTAATGCTAAAAACACAGCCACACTTATGTGACTAAACAGCTCGGACACCGACAGTGTGGTACTACTAAAGGAGTAAATTGTAACCCAAATCTGGTCAGAGCTCAGCAAGTCCACCAAAGCATTGCTGGGCTAACCGGCAGCACTAGCAATATATAATGTGCATTCCTTTTAACAGAAAAGTAAATGTTTCCATCAAAAGCACTCTGCCAAATTAGTGTGTTATCAATACGCATTTCAACTTAAAATTTATTTAGTTAGTTATTTTTTTCCCTCTTTATTTAAAAGTTTATGCCAAAACCTATAAGTAGCCTCATGAATTTTTTGAAATTAGGCTTGCATTGATTAAAAACACTGTGTTGACTTGCATATCAAGTAAGTGTTTGGAATTGAATTTTTTTTGATTTTTTCTGTTGTGTTTTATTTTCATGCAAGGTTTGATGTCACAGTTATGTAAGGTTTTATTTGGTATTATTATTATTTTTTGTTTTTAAGTAAATTAAGACTTCTATTGCATGCATAAATTTTTTGTACGAATATAAATTGATACAAAACAATTATGCTTCATATTAAAAAAGAACATATATATTATATATTATATTATAGATATATATATATATATATATATAGTATTTCCAAAAATGAAATTACTGGTTTTTTTTTTACTCTCTATTCATCAAAAGAGACTGAAAACAAGCTCAGGTATATTAAAAATGGTTTTCTGGGAACGATACATGTGAACACCAAAAATTATTTTCAATATTGGGACACTCTGTCATTTTTTTAAATTTATAATAATATTTTTACACATTTTACTGTTTTTTCATAAATTATTTAACTATATAAATGCCGAGCTTTGGTGAGCATTCAAAATTCTTATTTACTCAATATCCCGTTTTATTAATAGGCAGTAAATGAATAGACCAACAGTCACGATCTACCTTGTGGTAAGGAAAGGAAGCCACGATCACGTCTCTTTCTAGACCGGCCTAGGATTTCAGGTGACATCTGATCTGTGCTCTCTTTTTTCACAAGCACTGTGAGAAAAAGGAAAGAGCTATCCACCGCTTTCTCTCTCTTACTGAACTACCCATATCCAATGGCTCTCCCTCACCGCGGGCTCTGAATGTGGCTCATTTAGTGAAACACTTAGCAGCTCTAGGACGTCTGACAGCTCTCTCCCTCTCTCTCTGAATTCACTGAGTCGAGGCGTGTCAGATGAGTAAGTCATAGTGCAGGATAACCATGGTTGGCGTTTAAACCTCTTAAAGACTAACAAACAAAAGATGGGAATCCTTGAGATGCTTAGCTGAATATATAATGCTTAAGTGACAATGAATCACAATGGGGAGATAACCCTTTAGACCGGATCTCGTCTCGGGAGTGCAGTTGTAGTGGCTTACTTTACTGAAAGCTGGCCAGATTCCCGCTGTACCTTAGATAAACTGCGCCTAGCGCTTATGCTACAACTGCCTCTTAGGCCATTGACTGGGGTTTTCAAAAAGCCAAAATGTTTGGGGACCAGACTTGGTTCTTGTCTACTTATTTTAAAGGGTGAGTTGACACAACAATGTAAATTCTGTCATCTACTCACCCTCATATCACCACCATTTTCTGCACTCATGGAGCACCTAAGTTGGAGTTTGGCATTCTTCTAGATCTTGGGCCATACAAAGCGTCTTCTAGTCTAGATTGAAATTTGAAAATTACCTTTGGTGAATCACGACTTTAATTTTTTTCATCACAAACTATTTTAGCATTAAACCAATTTAAGGGAATATAGCACAAGCAATCACACAGACCTTTATTAGTATTATTATGAGTCACTATTTTGTTTTTAAACAACCAGTGGGCAACCTAGTTAGTTTTGTTATACCCCTAGCCTACCATAAAAAGCTCACTAAATATAGTCTATATCTTTATGGCTATCGTATGTAAGCAGTTTACTGTAATACTTATTATTATTTTCTTTTTTATCTATTTAAACAAGCCCTTAATTTCACTCAACCTTAAGAAGAAAAATGTCTTTCTTAAAAACGTTCGTGAATTGGTTTTCTAAAAATAAAAAAATAAATTAAATAAAAAATTCAGCACCTGAAAATTTTTTAGCATTTTGTTAGCAGCCAATCCCCATAGCTCTCTACTTTTATTTTAAAATGGCTTTTTCTGAATTTGGTATCATGTACCACCTGAAAGAAACGAGTGCTGTGAAAATTCAGGATTGATCACAAGGAAAATAAAATTACACATAATTTTAAAAACATATAACAATAAAAACAGTTCTTTGATGAATTTGTAATAATATTTGACAGGTATCGACTGTTTTACTGTGTCTTGTTAATCAAAAATAAATTCACGCTTGGTCATCATTACATATAATTTTTTTTTAAAATGTATGTTTTATACTTTATTTATATACGGTTTAATACCATTTATTAAATTAACATGTATGCACTTGCAGCAGACGCTTTTATCCAATCCGCGGACCTCATCTACCGTGCACATTCAGGCTATCAATTTCTTACTCTTCCTATCACGTGTTCCCGGGCGAATCGAACCCCCACACCTTTGCTCTTTGTAACGCAATCTCTACCACTTGAGGGCTACAGGAGCACTTATTCTATTGTTGGTGCAGAAGAAAGTTTTAGGCGCCAAATATTAACATTAATATGAAAAAAGGCCACAACGTATCTTAAAACATTTGTTTCTCAAACGGTATATCTCATAAAAAGTAACGTAGGCGGCATTACCCGCAATTTCCTACTTGTGAAGAAAGGATCTTGAGATTTATACATGTTGTTTCTATCTTCACATGCTAGGAAAACTGTTGATAAAACTAAAAAGAAAAAAGAGCGTGGCGGTCTCAACATTTTACAGTTGTGTGTGTGTGAGTTTTGCGTTGCACATTCGATTTTTCCCAGGGTTTGAGTTTAAAAGATGACAGCATGTTCATTTGTGGATTGAAACTCTTGTCTCTTAATCATGCTGTTGTGTTAGCACAGAAGAGACATGCTGAGCCAGACAGCACGACAGATCGCTTCTGTTGATGTTCGGAAACATCATTGGCACAAACTCACGCTTTTTTATATCTTTACACTATTGTTGGCTATGGTTGTGATCTTCCCCAGCGAAACAGGGTGTGTGGACTGTTTGTTATGACAGTTTTATGACTTAATCTCCCTCTTGCTGGACTACCGCGTGAATCTTGGTCCAGATACACCCATCCAAGCACGGCGGAGACACTGCGGGCGCGATAAACTGCCCGCCGTTTACACCGCTTGACGCTCGTCCCCCTGAGTCAGGATACCACCCTGCGGAGAAGCTTCCACCCTGTGCTGCCCACGCTACCGTAAAGAGGCTCGCGTTCAGCTGTCTGCGAGAGACTGGGAGACTGCGGGTGGACTTTGTAGTCTAGGGCCCGATGGGTGTGTGTTGAAGGATGTCGGAAATGGAGCTCTTGCTGTTGGAGAAATATACAAACCTTGTTTGTGCTGAGTCTGTGGGGAAATTATCTTCATGTACATCAATGGCCTGTCTATCTTTTACCGAGAGTCTTTGTATGATGAATAATGTGGAAAGCAAGCGGGGAGAGGTTTCCTTAGGGAGAGAGGTATAAAAATCGTACCTTGAGGCACAGCATGGGTTAAGGTTTTCCGTGTTTTTGCTGAGTTTTTTGTTCTAGATTAGTCAAACAACCGCGAAATCAAAGCTATGTAACACATAAACATACATTAGCCATGTGCACTTCTGGAGGGTAACATGCTGAAAATGTTTATACACGTACTTCTGATTGTTAGACCATACACAATATTCGAGTGCAAAAAAAAAAAAAAAAAAGTACGCAAAACCACGCCAACAAAAAACAATTCTCTCTTAGTATCAATCAGTTTTTTGTCCTCTTGTTGTTTTACCATATTATAATGGTCTAAGGATTCGTTTGGAAATCAAGGGATACAAAGTCTTGGTTCTTGAAAACATGTACTAAAAACAAAATTGATTTTTTAATGCATCATATAAAACCATAACAAAACCAAAATGGTCAACCGTTGTAAGGAAATTTTTTTTGTTTCGTTAAACCTTATTGACACAATGATTTTTTCCACCTGTCAGAAGCTCTAATACTTAATATACTTAATGGTATTTTGCTTTTCAAGTAAAACGTATCTATTATGTAGCAAATGTTGCATGAATTGGCTTGCTGGAACAAATTGCAAAGAAGTGTGTAGTACATACTTAAAATTTTATCCTATCACAGTTTAAATATTGATAATAATAATAATAACAATAACAACAACTAATAAAAAATAAATACCCCTGAAATAATGACAGGTTTATTTACTATCATCGGTTTTGTCTATGTAAACACATAAAATGTCTTGTCTTTGAGCACAGATTCTCTTCAATATGCAAACAGTTCATAATGACCACATACTGTCAAGCTATAAAAAGGAATAACAAAATCACATATAATATTGGTCTATGCACTGTATTTGGATTTTTGCGTTGAAGTCATTATTAGAGCTTTTTCTATCCATAAAAGAATACTAAAACTAAAAAAGTAAATATAAAATATTAACACAAGTTTCCACAAAAATTATGATAGCAGTACAACTGTTCTTAACATTCATCTAACCACTATAGCAACAATATCTGAAGATAAAATAGGCAAATCAGCATATTAGGGAATGATTTCCTGAAGGATCAATTTTTCGTGACACTGAAGAACCTGGAGAAGAGAAGTAAGGCCGAAACATTCAGGTTTTCACCATCACATAAAAAAAAAAAACACAACACCAACATGCAATATTGTTCATAAACGCAAAATGCGTCACCATGAAACTACTCAATTGTTCCTGTTCAGTTGGGCGGACGTCCATTGAAAAAAGGTAAAACAAACTACAAAACATCCCAAGACACCCAACTTCCCAAAGTCCCATGAGGTCCTGATGATTTGATAGAATAAGGAACAGCCGCATACAAGCAATGTCGAACGCATTTTGCTTGGCACAAAAGTTATTTATGACACACACCGTGAATTCAAAGGCATCATGGGAACAAAGGCAGCCGAGCACCTTTGTGTTAATGTATCAACATCATATCTGTCATTGCCTATGATATGATTTAGCCATGAAAGCGACGCAACTTGATTGACTTGCATGAGAACATTGTTTTTGCAGGGAAAACAAAATCAGGGTTAACCGACTATTATGAATAACCAGTATTCAGATCTGTCACACCGTTGCAGGATAAATGATCAGTGATTATCTCATACGAGAACTGGAAACTGTTTTCTTGCTGTTCTTTTATGATGATTTTTATTGATCCATCTGCTGTGACAACCATCATAGCAATTCCAGCAGCTCTGAAAAATGCATACATTGTGAATTTTCATATAAAATATATTGTTTATTTTGTTAATATATCAAAGAAACACCACGCCACAGGCTGTGAATTAGTTTTAATGAAACATAATCTATAAATAGCTGCATTTTGTGGCAAAGGTGCTTTTATGTTGGGCTGCCATTGTTGTCTGAAGAATTATTAAGTTTGTCATTATTTGCGTGACTATAAATGTTGCATTGAGTTCAAGGGTGGCCTGTCAGAACTGTACATCTGTCATTTATAAAACTGGTAAACTGCCATTGATTCTCATTTTTATTCTTTTGTCTTTCTATCAAAGAGATCCCTGTTTTTCCAGATCCAGGAGTGAGAGAGAAAGAGAGAGCGAGAGCTTTTTATATCGTCTCCACGGGGAGTGAAGAGAAATACTGGATCTTCAGTGTTTGGGTCAGTAGATCTGCCTGAAGTCACAGTGCTGGAAAAATGACCTTCTGACGTTCTGATACACACACATCAGAAATTCGGTCAGAGTTGCATTTTAGTGTATGTAAAATCATATACACACACACACACAAATGTGTGTGTGTGTGTGTGTGTGTGTGTGTGTGTGTGTATGTGTGTGTGTGTGTGTGTGTGTGTGTGTGTGTGTGTGTGTGTGTGTGTGTGTGTGTGTGTGTGTACTGTATATATTTACTGTATAAAAAATTTAGTTAAAATATATAGAATTTTTTGCACTAATTTACTATATATATTTTACACATATATAAATTTTTCCAAATGCATAAATAGTTATATAGTACATAAACAATTTATAAGAAATTAATAAATAACCAAACACCATCCTCGAAATGAACAATTTAAACTATACAAATACATTTACAGTATATTCAAGTAATGTATCTACATTTATTGGTTATATAATATAGCTTAAACTATAAGAAAATATATTTATGAAACTGAATAAATGCATAAATACTAATAGAAAAATAAATGAATAAATAAACAAAACACATTCTACGACCATTCCGCAACAATGCAAACGAGAAGATATTCAGACAACAAAGCCTCCAGAAAATGCTATTTTCCTTTCTTTAGCGAAAAACAAAACCCAATCTGAGTGAAATAAAGCGTTAAAGTGGAATAGCATGGTGACCCATTACAGATCAGACCTGCAGTTTTCCAACTGGAGGGTCTGCCACCTCTCCGCCGCCCATCCTGTATTCCCCCTTTAACTGTGCCACTTGAGAAATTTACGTGCCTGTGAATATGGCATGAATCTCACGCTTATTGCAGTATCATTAGCAGGCACATTTAAGCAACATCTGTGTGCTATAGAGCTAATTGAAGTACCACAGCGTCAGCTGTAAATCCACGGGAAGATGGCAGATCGAGCTCGGCACTGCTGAGCTAGCCGCTAACAGTCAGCCTGTTCCTGCAATCTGCCACGCACCAGCATCCCACACACACACACACACACACACACACACACACACACACATGCACACGCTAAAACACACGCAGACTCTCGTGCCATGGCCAAAACATATAGCGACAGGGGTTAATGATCCTATTAGGCACCTTGTTGCACTAATTTAGTCGTTTTGACTGTTTCGATCTGTTATATTTATGAACATAGCTAGATAGAAGCTTGCATATACATACACATACTTAATCTTCATTTACAGTGTTTATTTACACCAATCAAAACTTTTGAAATAATTAAGAATATATATATATTGTTTTTTATATTTTTTGCTTGTTTATGCACTAATACTGCATTTATTTGATTAAAAACGAAGCAAACCCTACCTGCTGTGAATTATTGTTGCAAAAAAAATATTTTAATATATTTTAAAGTTTTCTTTTTTTTTTGGGGGGGGGGGGGGGGGTGAATAGAAAGTTCTAAAGAACACAATTTGTTTGAAGTAAAAATACTTTGTAACATTATAGATGTCTTTATTGTCACTTTTTTCTTAATTGAATATGTCCTTGCTGAAATGGTATTATTATATTTAACTAAAACAATATATATATATATATATATATATATATATATATATATATATACAGGTATATATATATTATACAAACTTTTTTAATGGTAGCGTATCATGGTTTCCACAAAAATATTCAACATGAATAAAACAAGAAATAATTACTATTAAAAATATATTCAAATAGAAAAAAAAATATTGTACATTGTAATAATAATTTACAGTATTACTGTTTTTACTGTATTTTGATCAAATAAATGCACCTTGTTGAAAACCTCAACATTGAAAACATTTAATAAAATCTTAATTATTCCAAAGTTTTGACACCTAGTGTGTGTAATGTGTGTCTGTCATTATCATTAATCTTTATATATCTTTTTTTTGTCAGTCAGTTGATTAAAGGCAAAACCAGGTCAAGAAGGAATGTTTCCTTTTAACGCCAGATATTCAGAGTAAATATCTTAGTTCCGTCCACACGGTCACGACACAAAGACCTTTGCTCAATATTTCAGTTGGTTTGCTTGTTTTATTTTTGTCCCGTTTTTAGCTCATGGTACTATTGCTTTATAGTAGCCTAACCATTTAAGCATGAATGACATGCATAAGCAAGCACACACAAACAATTCAGGTGTAATGTGTTGAAAGAGTGATGAGAGTTTATATATTTAGAATGAATTGAGATTTTTTCATGGACTTCATTATGGAGTGACTTTGCTTCACCCTCCTTGTTTACACAAGGTAAGATAATACTCCACTCCTCCCCACCGACAACTAACGACAACCACCAATTTTAGCTACAGACCAGGGGTTGGGTAGAGATTAGGGGGGTGTTTCCATGCATTTCATACAGCCTGGGGTTGTAGGGATCTTTCGAGCTATGGAAAATGCATATGTCCCACTGCACAGGCCCCCCCTGGGGGATCATCTGAGGATCTAGGTACAATTAGTCACTTCACTTTAATAACTCATGGACATTCAGTTAGCCCTACTCCCTGCTAACAATGGGATCCGCCACTCAGCCTGATTTCCTAACGCTCATTTCCTTCTCTCACTCTGGCTTGTCTGAGGTAAAACCTGAATCCGATGCAGCATATGGACTTTGCTCACTCAGTCAGCTGAGATGGAACCCGACCATTATTCAGAGGCTGGTCTCGATGTTGCATAAATCAACGGCACTGCGGCATTCGCTCATACTTAGTGAAAAGTATTTTATATTATACAGAGGTCCCTTCCTTATGTTATTCATTAGCAATATCAAAGCGATGTATATTTCAACAACATTGAAGTGCGTTTTCTCTATAAAAAAAGATGACAGTTTCGATTCTTCTCACTGTGTGGCTTCTGGGGCTCAGCTCAGGCACTTTAGTGTATTTATTACAAACTCAATGTATTTGACATACATGTCAGATAATGAGCCAGATTTTAGAACTAACGCATGAAGCAGATGTAAATAGGGAAGCAGAGGTTTTTTTGATGTTTTTTTCTTCAGGACTTTCACACGGTTTGAAAACATGATGACATAATTGCAGTGTGTTACTTTTATGGACTTGTAATTTACCGACAAGAAATTTCTCTCTACAGATAAATTTATTTCACCATCCAATTGGTTTCAGCTGTCGGTATGAAAGGATCGTATAACTAAATTGATTTGAATAGTGATAAATTTGATCCCACCAATGAACATAACACGATTTCTCAAGAAAACCATGCTTATAGTTAAAAATCATTGTGTACTTGGAAAAAAACTATATCCTAATAATACTAATTATAATCCAACTAAACATTTTCTGTAATATCTAATCAATGTAAAAAAACAATAGCTAACAATGTGAGATTGGTCAAGAAACAATTTGATATGTCACAGCTTTTAACTTTTTCATACATGTATGTAGCCTTTCTCATTATGACCATGTAATACAAATATATATTCATTGTTCGTAAAACAGGACGTGCATTTTTGTTAGTAGGGTATGAGCAGTCTGCTTGGTACTATAAGTAACACTATTAATTGTTGCCATCAAACTATCGTGTGTACAAGAAGCGCCACGCTAGTACAGAACTCGCTCCAGACTAAAAACACACTTCCGGCTGGGATGTTGCCAACATCATGTAATATGCTGTCTGTCGGCTGATAGCGTCACTCTGAGAATATGTCGCTTCATTGGTCAGGAAATGCGTGAATTTACAGTGACCCAGTTTCTACTAGCTCCACCGGCAGCCGTGCTTCATTTGGTGATAGTGCGATGATAACAGGCTGCAGGCTCATAGAGAGCTTCGCTAAAACGCAGAGTCCGAGCTCTCCTGAGGAAAGCCAGCATCGGTACTGACATTAACTTGTCAGCATTTTGTGTGAAAGAACTGGGAAAATCAACATTGCGCATCGTAATCCCAAAACCCACCCACCCCTGGGTGGCACAATGTTTCTGATTACCGTTGCCATTCACAGGAATCCAAAAAAAAAATAAAACAAGCGACAAGACACACATGCAAATAGTGTCATTTTTTTTTTTGTTTGTTTTGTGTCCAGTCCCCCTGGCAAAGGTCCGGTAAGGTCAAATCATCGTTAGCTTGTATCCGTGTCAACACAGGGGTTCTAGAGTTCAATATCCCATCCGCCTGTACACCAAACCTCCATATTTTAATTACAAATGTGTGGTGGGCACCCGTTATTAGCTGAAATGCAAATGACAAATAACGGGGAATGGAAAACATCTTTTTCTCCTCCGAACTGTTGACCTGGCGATAGGAGAGGGTAAGTTCTCATCCATCTTTCTTCTTGTGCTCTACACGTAAGGCCTACGGCTTGAAATCACATAACATTCTTCTTGAATCGCACTGGCCTCTTGAATCAATCGCCTTGGCAGGCTATCTCATCAGGGTTTCTTGAGTAACATGTATTAGGGCTTAACAGCAATATTACACTTCAATCTAAGCAGCTCTCACGACCTTGGCTAATAGCTCTGCTCCAATACAGATTTATATGGCCTTGAGTTGTTCAACCAGTGCTTTCAGCGGCCTGCCGCCTAGTGATGGCCCTCTTTTTAAATTATATTATAGTATTCACCAATTACGATACCTCAGAGGCCTGAGTCAGTACCAATGTGTCCCCAACAGTTTTAAATAAAAGCAGTATTGAAACTCCATCCTTTCTTTCCTTTTGTTGACTGAAGAGTTTTGTTGGAATGCCAGCTTAAATCCATTCAGATACGCTGGGTTTCCGTAGATGGCAAAGTGTCCACGGAGCATCCCCGCTAAAAACAATGCAGGAGAATTGTGTCAACCCGATCCTGAAATAACCAACAGAAAGCGGCTGCCATCCCCAAGTTCGCCCTTCCTCCCTTTCCCCCCGATGGTGTTACTTGAACTGCACGTCATGTGTGAGTTTTTCAAACAGTTTTGGGAGTGAAAACTCACAGAGAGCTTGCCATATTGTTGTGAAATCTATCGGGCCACAAATCAGATGTTCACGCCTGGCTGTGTTTGACTGTAATGTAGGCCACTGAGAAACGCACACCAAAGATCTCTCTGTATCATGCGCCAGGACGCATTCCCTGCCTTTCTACCTCACCACAATGCAATGCTCCTTGCCACTAAAAATAATGAGGGGAGAACACTTGCAGCAGGATCTTCTGGAGGGTCCCGCGAGAGGAGCGACGCTGGGCTATGACCCAAAGCTAAAAGTGCATGTCACGTTTTCCGAGGAGCGACGCTCAGTGGAAAGTATGAATATGGAGGGAGGCGATCCGAATTGCTCTCAAAAGAGCAGGGAGCGACCCAGACCAAGCCCAGACATTAGCCTGTGGGCATAAACAAAGAGCTACACTGGATTTCAGCTATCCAAAAGCCTTGCTTTCTATCTCCGAGAGCGAGGACAGTGACGATCGCAGAAGTAATGTGGCGTAATGCACTAGCCAAATTAAACCCCAAATAAAATAAAAATAAACAAAAACAAAAAAAAGATAAATTTTATAAATAAAAATACACTGCATATCAGTACATACATTGACCAAACTAAATTGATGGTAGAATTATTTTACCTCCTGTTCTTTAACTCCCAAACCAGTCTGTTATGCCGCCGCACTAAACTTATCAATAAAACACACTGAAATATCACACTCTAATGTCTTTTAGAGCCAGAGAGCCGCTTTACAGCAGAATCTGATCTTTTCTCCATAGTAGCGGTTCTGTAATGGTTTCTGCTATTTTGCTGTGAAGTTGCTTTTTTGAACACAAACTGTATTGTATAAAGTGTTATAGAAAATAAAGGTTGACATTGACTCTACTAAGTAATCAATTTTCTCATACTGCGACCACATTCGATACTACAGTTTCGATCAAAGTCGCACAAAGTGACGGTCTCGTTGTTAGAACATGATGGTACTCTGCACAAGCTGTTACACTGTTGTCTTTCCTAAAAGAGCAACGGGAGATTTCGTTTTTAATTGTCACCATCCATGGAGATTATTCAAACCTCTTCAAAATAGTAATCGTTCTGACACCTTTTCAAGACACAACACTCGACTGAGCAATGGGAATGCTTTGTGGATGTACTACATGGGCTAATTTCTGTTTTAGTTCATTTGGAATGCATTGCACTCACTCCATGTTGTGTTCTGTCTCTGTTTTTTCAGCAGAAATAATTAGCCTCCTGAGAAATAAAGGTGTGTTCGCTTCACGCAGGCTGATTCTCCATCCTGGCGATAACTCACTCACACCTGACCACACTGTCTGTCTGTTCATGTGTGTGTGTGGTGTGTGGATTGGACTTTTCAGAGGTATAAGAGCACCACTGAAAAGTTTTTAAAGCATATCTGTCAGTAGCCAGGCGTCATCAATCAATGCGCTGTCAAAGCAACACGTTCCTTTCAATTTCCGGGCCCTCTGCGCAGCCAGAGAGCCAGGCCTCCCCCTGCGCTCCTCCTGCCCAGATTGGAGTTCTACGTCTGGGGTGAGTCGGCGCTGATAGAGCCCAGACTCTCTGGCTGTCTGGCGCTGGTGCCACCCTGAAACCCCAACCAAACCTGCGTGGAGGCCCCCAAAAACACATCCACATAAACCAGCTGCCCCAAACCCCATCCAACACCTCGCTCATACACACAAACGTAACAGGGGGCTGCTTTTTTTCATCACGCTCTCCCTAACATTTACTTTCTAAATAAAATGCTTTTCAAGTGAACCAAAATATGAAGGAACAAAAAAACTCAAGACTAAAACCACCTTTTCAACAAGACAAAGTGCTAGACAAATAAACTCGCAATTTCACTGACATCAGCGTCAAACTTTTACAGTAATAATTCAGACAGGTTTATACACACGTTACAATTTCTTCCATAAAACAGATTGGAGTTTAAATTATGGTGATAAAATTTTGTGAACACACATAATTTGTGCATGCATATCAAAACACAACAATGAAATAGATCCAAAATAGCTTTTTTGATTTTCATTACAGAACAACACTACAATAATTCAACTTCACTCTGTTCAGCTGAACCAAGAAAGCACACCAGGTAAGTACCAATATTTTGCCAGAAAGATTGTTTTTTTTTTATTTAATATTTTTAGAATTTAACTTCATAATAGTTCTTTGTTTTACATGATTTCAAACTTAAAAAAAAAAAAATGTATATATACATAATATTTTGCCAGAAAGATTGTTTTTTATTTAAGATTTTTATTTATTTAGAATTAACTTCATAATAGTTCTTTGTTTTACAAAAATGTTTCTGTTTTTAACCTCGTGTAAAATCAGCTCCTAAATTTTTGCCATAGCTGCTCATATTTTGGCATTTTTTACATAATTTCACAATGGTTAACTGGGAGAGTCCATTTTTTTACATAATTTCACAATGGTTAACTGGGAGAGTTTTGTAAAATTCTGGGGTCCCCTTTTTTAATAAAATTAATAAGCCACTTAAAGCCATTGTTACAGTAATTTTACAAACCCAACAGTTAAAGCTGTCTACAGCAATCTCTACGGTAAAATCATTCGAAATCCCTGCCTCTTATGTCTTATTTCTTTATTTTTACCACACATGCAGAGTATCATTACATCTTAAGAGCTGACTGATATCCATTTTAATTGGACAAACAAATAGAGTCAGTCGCTACACTGATGAAACCATTTATCCACAAGAAATGCATCTTGCGGACCCAAAAAAAAAAAAAAAAAAAAAAAAACTCAGATGTAGAATGAGTTCTGCATGGTAGAAACATGGTATTTTGGATAGATTGTAGCAGCTCGATTACGATTTAATGTCCTGTGTTTAAAAATGTGTGTGTGTTGAGGTATCTGAGGCATCCCTGGCAGGAGGGTAACCAGAGGCCAAAAAATCTCAAATGTTTTAAACTCCAGTGGAGGGTGAATGGTTGCAACTTTATGTTGCCCAGGAAACAAAAAAAAAAAAAAAAAAATTGGAGCATAATGTGTGCATTGATCACCCACGTCTGTGTAAGTGAGCAGCCAGCGTACCCCAGAAATGTTTGTTTTCTTAATGTCCGATGCGTTTAGCTGAACATGAATGTGCTGAGAGCACTAAGTGAAATCCAATCAGACTTCGTACTGTTCTGAAAAGTAAAAAAGAAAAAGAAAAAAATGTGAATTTAGATACAGACCAGACAGCTAGTGAACGAACGGCCAAGAGCAACCCAACGGGGAGGACAGTTTTACAGATCCAACTTCTGCTGTAGATTTTCCTCCTGGAAGCGGCCAAATCTCAGTTTCCTCTGCAAGATGGGTGGAATTATTCAGATGAAGAGCACCATCCACTTGACTTAAACATAAACTGATTTAAACATTCATTTGTCTCAAATTGCAATCTGTCTAAATATGTAATATTTATACCAGCTTTAAACGCACCATAAATGTATGTCACATTGATGCAAAATACTGCTAAGTGAAAATAAAACAAACTTCTTCAGTGGAATCCAAGCTTAAGCTGCTTTAGCCTGGTCTCAGAGTCTAACCAACTAAAAAGTGTTCAAAACCCCTACAAAACCAGTCAACAGACCAGTTCATTTAGGCTGGGTGACCAGAAACCCATTGTTTTTAAGCAGCGCAATAACAAGTGCATTCCATTGAAGCAAAAAAACTGTAGGTTTGGAATGACATGAGGTTGTGTACATTTTTTTTATTATTATTATTGGATTAACTATCCCCTTTTAATCCATTACCTGATAAAATTAGCTGCTCTTTGTGATAGAATGATGAATCGTTACATTTTATAATTTGGTTTCAAAATCCACAGTAGGTGGGAATAGGCCAAAAACTCTATTCTGTGTTAGAATGTGAAACGGAGTGGGATTTCCAAGGGAAAAGTACAAGTATTTCAGTCCCTGACCACAGACCTCCTGCTCTTTCAGAAACAACTCAGCGGCCCACCAGTCCTTTAATATTAATAATTCATTATCTTTGTATAGGGGGGGCAATGGCTGTAACATGAAAATATTTCAAATGGAAAAACATAAGGAAATTCATGGTTGTGGGATTTTGCAGGGTGCACTGAAAGTAGCTACATCTATAATCAGAAATATATTATTTATCGCAGGACATGACCGGGCTACTATTTTTATTCAGCTGAAAAAAATAGAACCGGTACAGGTTAGTTAAGTAAGTCTGCACAGAGGAACACATGTGGCCTCTTTTCTTTTGAATTTAAACACAGCAGCTAGAAGACAGGCATTACAGCGAAACATGCACTTCCTGTACCGGGCAGGAGTAAACCTACCAAAGAGAGACACCGGGAGAGAGAATAAAGCGAGTACGCATGACTGAAATACGAAATCACTGAAGAATAAAACAGAATAAAACAGTATTTTGACCCACAAACACTGATCAGAAACAGGCCAGCGAAACAAAAAAAGCCATTTCTCCCTTGGTCAAGGGCATCCATTTCATTATAAAGGTAGCGGCGCCAAAACAAATATTATTTTTGAATCTTTCATTATCTTTCTCGGTGGAAAGGGGCTAAAAACAGGGCATGGGTCTGTATTAGATGCGTGCAAAGCCAGCTGCTGAGGCAGAGCGAGTGAACAGTCACTCAATGTCAGCGGTTCAAAGGCAGACAGGGCAGAAGAGCGGGGAATTGGATAGGTCAGTGCGGACTAAAGGACAGGCCTATCTCTGAGAATCATTCTCCTCTGTCCGTCCGTCCGTCTCTCTCCTCCTCTCCTGGAGTTCTGGGCAGTATCTGAGAGCCACACAACACTGTAGGTGGAAAGCCCAGCCAGGTGGGGGGCTAAGAGGCCAACACGAGGTGACCATCAAAGGGCACGGGCACAAAGCCGCAGAACTGATCCAGAGGCGTGACAGTCAACTGCAGTCTGCTGGACGCTGTGTCGTGAGAGCAACTCTCAGATGATGAGGCAGCGTCCGTTAGAGCCTGCGAAACACAACAGCACTATATTATCAACTCATCATCATCATCATCATCATCATCATCATTTTATTTTTTTTTTCTTTCATTTGAGATACGTGATCTCAAAACCTGAAATTCAGTTGAATGAGTCACAATCGAAGCTGTTCTTAAATACATGTACACTTGTAACAGCACATCAGCTCAGCTGAACCTATTTGCACTATAATGGGTCCAATATTAACTTGTTGATATTTTCTATAAAATTTATTGGCCATAAATGTTTAACTGCAATGAACTCTTTATTTCACACACACACACACACAGCACACACACACGTACACACACACCACACACACACCCACACACACACAACCACACACACAAACACACACACACACACACACACATATAAAACATAAAATTAAAATATGCTTATTACACATTTATAGTAATGATTGCTGATATTTTGAAAAAGATATATATATATATTATATATATATATATATTTATATATATATATTATATAATATATAATATATATATATATATATAATGTCTCTCCACTTTCTCTAACCATTTTATAAACTTGTGCAATACTATAGTCAAAATTAGTGACTTGGCAAGTGTTTATTTTGAACTCTGTCACCAAGTCCACTAAATCTACTAACTATACTATCTTTACCCACTTCACATCATGCCAGACATTCTTAAACCATTGTAAACGTGGATCTAGATTAACATTACACTACAACATGTCACACACAGTGTGTGCTTGTTGTCTGAAGTGTTAATGGACACAGAAAGTATTACAGCTTTTCTATCAGATAGTATCAGATATATCACAGTGGACAGAATACAAACTTCTGCTGAATATCTGACTTTTTCCACTTGTAATGAGTGGAAGGTAATTGCTCAATTTAGCCAAAAAATGTGTGCAAATGCAGTGCTGCATGAAACAAAGGGCTGAAGAGAAACACCATTCTAATGTAAGCAAACGTGTCAAGAATCTCAGCAGAAAAGAGCTTGTTCCACAAAGGGAGAGAGAGTTTACAACAACGACAGACTTTAATGCAATTATAGTAAAGCATCCAAGTCTAGAAACACACTCCAGCCCCTCTCGTGGAGACGAGACATTCCCCTGAAGAATATCATCTGTGAATCCCACCCCTCAAAAAAAAAGTGTTTAAAAAAGAAAGGTTGGAACGAGTCTTAAAAATTACAGAGGGGGGGAGGTTGCAGCCCTTTTTCCCTGCAGCTCTGGTGGTGGTGTGTTAATTCTTACTCTCTCTCTCTTAAATCGAACCCCTTGAGGTTCCAGAGTTGTGTGGGCACCTTTCATTAGTGTCGGCTCCAGTCTTGCTGTCCGGGCATCATTAGCAATCTCAGAAATCAGCGTCTGACGACGGGCCTTCTTTCATCTACCTGTCCGCCTGCATGGCCACCAGCAACCCCCATCCTCCTCCTCTCCTCCCACCCCATGCACCCATCCACACTCCTGCTGTATATATACATACAAATGCTCCGTCGTGCACACCGGTGCGCGCACAGAGAAAAAAAACCCCGGCCACCAACGACCCTCTTTCCTCTTGTTTCACTTCAAGCTGGCTTGCTGCAATAACATATTGTTACAATGGCATCTCTCTCTCTCTCTCTCTTTGTGTTGCTGGCTTGCTGCAATAACATATTGTTACAATGGCAACCATTTACAATAACTCTGTGTATATTAACACTAGGCAATGCATTAGGGATCAATTAATCAATAAAATGTTAATTTATAAATATAATCCTATTCAATATTCACTACATTAAATAATGTCTAAAATAATATGAATAAATAAAGTAAACATATAAAATAACAATCATATATTAGTTCAATTAATTAATATTTAAAATAAATAATATGAATAAACTACTAAATTAAATTAAGGTATACATTTTATCAAGCATGTGTATATTAACTAAAAATTAAATGATATTACTAGATGACATGCATAAATGTTTGAATTAAATGTTCATGTTAAAATATATTGAATAAAAATGAAATATTACTTTAAATAATATCAGTTTTCGGTGTATATGATGATTTAAGGTGTAGATATATATATATATAATATATATATATATATATATATATTATATATATATATATATATATATATATTATATATATATATTCTAGATATATATATATTATCAGAATGACAGTATGTGTATATTGACTAACATTTAACTTAATTTAAGTAAATAAAATGCATAAAGTGTAATATAATTTATTATTACAATCTATTAGATAAAAATGAAATGTATATAAATTTAAGGTATATATTTTATCAGTACTTGAAAACTGAATCCATAATCCTGGAGTTGCTGGTGGTATGATCTGTCAGAACTATAAAAATAAAATCTTTAAAGAATACTTCAAGTCTGTAGTAACTTACCACTGTGTGTGTGTGTGTGTGTGTGTGTGTGTGTGTGTGTGTGTGTGTGTGTGTGTGTGTGTGTGTGTGTGTGTGTGTGTGTGTGTGTGCGCGCACTTCCTCTAAACAGTACTGCCCTCTGTTGGATATCAAACAGCACATGAGTGGAAGACAGGAGAAAATTTCCTCCATGTTCAGCTCTGAGTCTCTACACACACTGAAGCATGTGTGTTTTTATATTGCTTTCGGGCGTTTAACATAACAATTTAAATTCAATAAAATAAAACCCATCTCTTCAGAATGAATCTGTTGTGTTTGAGACTGTTGTATAAATTAATTTCAGTGCTATAAATTGAAGTGTTTTTAATGCAAATTATACTGCACAAGCAATTAGACAACTGGTTGTTTACCATGATGTTGATACATGGTAAATCTTTAATTATTGAGAATAATCAGATGTCATATTGTAATCATTACTAGAGAAGCGTAATGTTTGCACGAGTGTCGTCGCAGGCACAGCTCTGGTTTTCTACATTATAAAACATTCTTGCCTTTGCACTCAGCACATGTATTAGACTGACATTTTTGCACACCTCATTATCTCATTGCGTTTCTGTTCAAATATTTGTTTTTAAATTGAGTCGTGCCGTTAGCTTAAATTTGTCCATTTCCTGTTTCTCAGAGTTTGGTCGATCTGCCTCGGCCCTGTAACATATAAACACACCGCACCTCTGGCTGACAATCACCAGCGTAACACGAGTCAAGACTATGAGCCACGAAAGTTAACAAGAAATCCATCCAAACCATAAAGAATAATTAGAGTCGAGTGAAAACACACCAGGAGCCGACCACAGACCCTGCGGATCAACAAAACCGACCGCTTGCATCCACGCCAAAAAGATCCACGCTATAGCAAGATGCGTTTAAATAACCCAATAACATTTGAAATGTCACAGTGATTGCGTGTAGTTTTAATGACTCTTTCGCTACATTATATATCCACTGCCAAGCTTAGTTTAACGGAGGCAGCATTTTACAAGTGTGGGTTTGCTAAACTTGTTTCCCCGTTTTACAAGGTCATTAACTTCATGTAATGAACTCTAAATGCACTGCAAAACAACACTTGATTAGAAACACAAGCATGCAGTGCATTTCTGTATTTAATTTAAGCATTATGTCAATGAGTTATGACATCTGTTTTTCGCTTAGGGTCGGGGATGTGTGTGTGCGTTTTAGGTTTGTACAGAGAGTGGTTCATGTTCTTTTCCACACACAAACACATTAACGTCCAGGACTGGATATTGTCCTTCAACACAACAGATGCTTCCTTAAAGGGCCATCTCTTTAGGGGCAGAGTTTGGCCCCGCTACAGACCCCTTCCCCCACCCGTCCCTTTAAATCAGGCTTTCATGGACATTAAAAATAGAACAATTCTGAACAGAGGAACAGAACAAATGCAGAAACACACAGCGTAGAATGAAGCATTCGGTTTACACTCTAAAAGCATTTAAAAATGCAAGCAGTGATGCCACTCCGCCAGGACATCCAGTGTCTTTTCATATTTAAATAAAGCACCCAAGTCACTTAAATTTCCCAGATTTGATACCTTTTCAGTCTTTTTCTTTCATCAAAATCAATTGTAAAGACATTTTTCCAAACCATTTTCAATCCCCGCTCTGCTGCACCTTTCTTCCTTAAAGACTTCAGTATGTAAATGACATCAGTTGTGACTGTCTAAACTCCATACGCTGGCGTAGTTCACACTGTCATCAGGGCTCAGTTGCTGAATAATGAGTAGCAGTTGGTATGTAAATGTGGTCATACGTTAAAGTCAACACGCAAACAAAATTGACCCTCTTTAGCTTTTTTAATGCATGTTCCTGCTCTTATTGTGAATGATTCAATGCCAGTGATCAATGCCAGTTCGTCTTCATAATCTTTCATCAGAATTTAGTAACTTGCTTGTTAATTACTTTTCAGCTGACGTCAAGGGCTTTCAACCCCTCCAACCGCCTGCAACACAGAGACCATTTTTCACCATCCAATCAACTCCCAATGAATAAAATCAATTCCCACACCAAATTTAATACATTAAGAATTGATTATACAGTTTCAATCAGAAAAAGTGACAAACACAAAAAATAAAGTGCAACTATATACCATTTAATATTTTGTAATGTCTTTTAGTAATGTTTTTCATCAAGGCTGCATTTATTTGATCAAAAATACAGTAAAATGTTTTCTATTTTAAGGTGTTTTTTTATTTTTTATTTATTTATTTTAAATAATTTATTCCTGTGATCAAGGCTGCAGCATCATTGCCAGTCTTCAGTGTCACATGATCATTCAGAAATCATTCTAATATGCTGATTTGCTGCTCAAGAAACATTTATTATTATCAGTGTTGAAAACAGGTTAGCTACGAATATTTTTGAAGAACTTGACAAAGCTTTTTTTCAGGATTATGTGAAGAATAAAAAGTTAATTTTGAATCGATATAATAGAATAGAAATATAGATATTTTCTAAAATTATAAGGGCCTTTACTGTCACATATGATACATTTAATGCATTCTTGCTGAATAAAATTTTAATTTCTTTCAATAAAAAAAGAGGAAACTTTTTGAACAGTATTGTAACAGAGAGAAGAAAACTCAAATTCTTGTATTTTGAAATGGCAAGGAAATCCATTTTATATGTGTTCTGAATATTTGTAGCTCGAACCTGCAGAGCGATGAATACAGTCTATCCTTATACTACATGTAATGATATTAAGGGGCAGTTCAGCTTTCATGTGCCCTACAAGGCCACACATGACCCATGTACCCGACATGCTCGGGTGGAACGAGGCCTGAGACAGAGAAGAGAAGTAAAGAGGAAGGGTTTGTTTGTGCTGTGTGGAGAACGAGATAAGCTGGATTGAAACTGAGAGACTCCTCCATATCTAAATGTAATCTCAGCACTGGATGAGGTGAATACAGTATCAGAGCACGGGATTGACGTTTGTGAATGATACTGACCGAAAAAGAGGTAGAGACGAATAACATATCCTACCTCGCTCGCTCTATTTTATAACTGCGTACATTTTTTCATTCTTCGAGGTGGATTTTTATCACTTTAAGTGCATTTTTTCTCTCGCTCTAAATGCTGGAGTTTCCAGCTCTTAAAAGTTGCATCAGATTAGAGGAAGAGTCGTGACAAAAAGAGAATTACATGATGAATTAGATGTACTTGAATGTTTTATTTTTTATTTTTTTTCTATAATGTTATATTCTCACTAGAAAATCAGTTTCAGCTGATAATTTAAAAGCGATATCAGTCAAACTCTGGAAAATCAGTGCACCACTTCTTTCAGAGAATTCTCGAAGTGCTGTAATCAAGTGGGCTATTCGTGTTGACCTTTTGACATGTAACTCAATTACTCATGATGGACAAATACCTGCTCTGGTCTCTAATGATGAACAAACTCCTGACAAAACGCCTCTGTGCGCCTTCAGCTGGTGTGTGGCCAAATTTGATAATCGCTATTAATTCTGCACACACTGGCAGTCCTGACAGCATCCGAGTGACTGCGGAATCTAATTTATCCCGTACGAGAATTCATCATTTACAGCAGCCCACCATTCTAGCAGTGATAAACCGTCCTGAAACCTTGGCCGATTTGTCTGGCTGACAAAGAGAGAGGGAGGAAAAGCGACATGAAGGTGCGTTCCAATCGATGGAGGAATGCCCCGCATTCGGACTCCAGCTGAATATTTTCCCCCAACTTTGCATTTTTACTCTCCTTAGTAAGTCAGCCACTGGGGAGAGAGCTTTGTTTCCCCTCTCCGCCTCATCAATAGCTAAATCCTGGTGAACAAGTGACATGGAGAAGGTGGAATCAATAGTCCAGCATGCGTTTTTCCCCTCCTTCTGGTCAAATGGTTCTACACAGTTGACAGGCATGACAAGCCGAGCATGATACAAAATCATTATCAGCAGGCCATGGAGATGAGTGCAGAAAAACATGGACACAGGCATTAATGGCCATGGCTGGTGCTGAATAAACTAGCTGCTAGCTAAAGGATTTGTCAAGTGGAAAAAAGATGCGGGCGAAACTTCTCCCTGCGTATCGATTTTTGGGTGGTATCGAGCCACTGGTAGCGAAATCGCAGTCAATATGACACCACGGTGAGCAGAGGATGTCAGTGCTGGAAATGTTTTAATTTGAGCCCGTGCAGGAAACACACATTTCATCACACTCGCACTGTCACACTGCCCTGATACGGACTTATACTTTAAATAATAAGCATAACACGCATATCTGCCAGTTTCAAACGCATGTGTCAAATGTAGTTTGATTTAATGAGTCTAAAAAAGTCAAATGAATAGCATGTTTTTCCCTACTATCTGAATGCATACATGTACACTTAAAGTTTCAGACATTTCCCATGCCAGAAAATATCAAAAATATTATCATGAAATTTAGATATTTTTTGTCATGTTATTAAAAAGGTAATCTAACTGACTCTGAAATATTAAAATCTTTTTGAATTAATGAGTCTAAAAATGTCAAACGTTGTAACAAAAAAGCACATATTTTCCACACACCTTCAATGCATAAACGTTCACATCTTAATCAAAAAATAATAATTAGTATAAAAATCATTATTAAATTATCAATTACAAAGTTTCAAAATCATGAATATCTTTGTTGTTTGCCATGTTATTAAAAAAAGTACTGTTAATGACTCTCTGTGATATTATTTCCAAGATTTTCTTGTCACATAAAAAAAAAAAATAAACAATACTGCTCCACTGCTTTTTCATAAATAATAATAAAAGGTTATGGCAAATAATAAATAAATATTATGTAAGATTACAAACCTTAGCCTTTTAATTACACCACTCTAACATTTTGACCTCTGTCTGTTTATCAAAAATGAATAAAATAGTAAAACAAATGAGTGTTACATAATTTACCCATAAACGCTGGTGAGTATTGCATAACGTCATTTTATAATCATCATTTACTTACACTGTATGCCCCATTTTCCTTCCTGAAGTGGATTGTTCTCACAACATCCTCAGTATAGTGTGAAAAGAATGGCTGTACAGTATGTGTTAAAACATCTTTGTTTTTTTTTTTTTTTTTGCCTTATCTTAATACTGAAGGTCACTGCATGAATTACGTGCGTTAAACCAGCTGTGGAAGAAGCAAAAGACATTACTGTCTGGTTCAGGTTAAGAAAAAGACTTTCACTAGAGACCGAAAGGTTTTCATTTTCCCTCTGTACTTCTGTAATGTAATACGCATCGATTGACTGTTTTTATCTTTAGCTAGTCATTTTTTGCATAAATAGTTATCTTATGCAGTAGCAGTTATTTAAAAAAAAATAAAAAAATCTGGATCTTGCTGTGTCAGGGAACTTTAATCAGTCCATGGCGCAAATAGCTCACATCCTGTCTTTTCATTATCCCACGCTTATTGGCTTTTTGGAGGCAAAAGAAGAAGTTCTTTAAGCGGGGAAGTGTCTCAACTCAATTAAAAATTAAAATCAAACATTTTATAGAGGGTGAACTATTAACACAAGTTGATGAATATAGGTCATACCACAAAGAGAAAGAGAAAAGCTTATTAATTAAATAATAAGGCCAATTCCGGCACTATCAGACCCCGTCAACTCATTCCAGCGGAGAGGGGAAAATAAATTGCCCGGCTCGGAAAAAGCTAATTTTAAGCTTGTTTACAGCGGTGCCTGAAAATGTCAGGATAACTAAATCCCGAACTTGCTTTCCAGCTACAGTGAAAGGTAATGAGTTGATTGAAAAAGGGGAAAAAAAAGCTGATTAGTCCTTAACATCGTGACACGGGCCGCATTAGGAACCAGAGTAATCCAGGTCAGAGTGGAACAGGGTCATCACAGAAATTAACTTTTTGTCATTAATTTGTCTGGATTAGTCGAGGGCAGAAAGACAGCAAATCTGCTCCAGTTTTTCTTATGAAAATCATTTTAAAAGTGTACATCAATTGTGGCTGATGGGTGACATTGGGGTTTAATCAGCCTGATGTGTCCTTTTAATTGCTTTCTATTCAGAGTAAATTCATTAGATAATGTTCTCTTCGAAATTCCGGAATCAATTTAACAGAAGAAAACCACATTAACAGCTTTGCTTTCATTACCGGGTGTTGTCGTGTCACCAGACCTGGGCCAGACTTCCTCTAGGCAAACACGTTTGTGTACCGTGATTACTTACCAGGGATTTATTTCAAATCCATTCTTTTCTCCATTACCGATTTGACTGAATTCAACGGCGAATTATAACAATGAAATAAGCCCCGAAACCCCATTTAATCACCAGAGTGAGCCGGCACGCTCAAAGGCCTGTATCGGTAGCGCTGGTTGTTATTTGTGGTTAATTTGGACTGATTACAATGTGGGTAGTCTTTGGCCTGAGGCAGAGAGATGCTGCTGGAAGAGAAGACACGAGTGGCAGCAGCACAAGAGCGTGTTCTCCACCGTTGGAAGAACATAAAGGAGAGCGCTTGGCATTGTGTGACGTGAGAATTTCGCAGTCCTAAATGTGTCAATCAGCGTGCTTCAGGACTTTGTTTGAGTCATTAAGATGGCCGTCATCTTGCGAGGTGTCCGCGAGTAATTTTCTAATGGCTGGGCGCGTTCGGCCGCGGGGTAAATTCTGTGACGACGGGGGGTGGATCATCCAAGCGACAGCAA
This sequence comes from Cyprinus carpio, assembly GCF_018340385.1. Taxonomy (NCBI): domain Eukaryota; kingdom Metazoa; phylum Chordata; class Actinopteri; order Cypriniformes; family Cyprinidae; genus Cyprinus; species Cyprinus carpio. Next base: position 21,829,185 of record NC_056583.1, read on the forward strand.
GCTGATGGCAGTTAATTTATCAATTATTTGAAGAGGATAAATTTGATTTTCTTCAAATTACAAGGTAATGCCTGTGCTACGCTGTCAATATAGCCACAGCTAAAAGTTAATGTATTGCTTTAATAAAATTACTAAATAAAGTACATTACTGTACACTTTAGTCTCATGTGGCTTGTTGCTTTTAGAAAACAGAAATAAGAAAACTGTATCAATTAAATAAATAAATACAATTAAATACAATATATGTATTGTGAATGTTCCATGTACAAACACATTAAGCAAATGTTTTAAAATAATAAATTATTTATACATTATTTATAAAAACATTTATTTGTTTGCAAAGGGACAATTCACAATAAATGCACTGTAATGATACTAGATAAAAGCTCATTTTTATTGTATTGTATTATTGGTTAATTTCAAAAGTTACATTTATTACTAAAAATATTAGAATAAATAAAATATTCTACCTGATACAGTAAATTGGCAATTAAAGTACATATATATAAAGACTGATTTTAATTTTAATTCTAATTGGTTCTCAGATGATGTTAACTTTATTAGCAAACAGACCCAGTCGCTACCTCCCTGCTAAACTCAGAACACACAAACACACACAAACACACACACACTGGGTCTCCTCCCAGAGCCTGCCCTCTCCCCTAAAGCTGACCCATGCAGAGCTCCACATAATCAAGGTAATTTGCCTGAACTTGGGGGAATATTTTACTACATCCAGGCTGGGTTTGATTGATATCTACCCTTGTGACTTATTAGGCATGTCAGAGAAAAGGCCCTGCGGTGATGTTATAAATAATTTTTTCATTGATAATCACCCTGTCACTGCTATCGAGACAACTTTTTGAAGACCAACCTGACTGCGACGGGAGGGGAGGAGAGGAGGTGCTAAGGGCCGACACAAGGCCTCTTAATTTCTTAATAAATGCTTCTTTGGAGTAGGACAGGGATTAGGGGCGAGAGAGCTGTCGCGGGGACAGGTGAGAGAGGAATTGGCAGCCTTTAATTTCTCTTTGAGGAACGATGAGGCTCTATGGGGACTAATCTCCTTATCAACACTGAGCCACCGCCTAAGGCCAATTCCTCCAATCAAAACAAAACAAAACCCCCGTCAACCCCCATTTCCCGCAGACTCTGAGTTTTGCATGGTGGATTCAACATGAAACTAATGGTGCCAAGTTCTGTGTCACGTTTATTCAGTGGGGTGCATATATGAGATGTTTGTCCATATGAAGAGGACTGATTCTGGAACAGAAACAGACCACCCACAGTCCATTCAATGATCTTCTGAACCACTGAGCGTACAAACATGGCTAGTTCTAACCTGACTGGTTGCCGCTACACAACTTCCAGACATGCAAACCAAAACGAACCAGGTATCACATTGATACAGCAGGTTAGTGGCATTAAATCTTTATTAATCCACAATCTAATAAATTTCTAATAAATTTCTCAGTACCATTATTTTCTTGGTGTGAAGAAAATTTTAATAATCTAAATAAACTTTTGTCATTATAAAGAAACTTTTGTGCAATGGAAATTTTCTGTGGATGTTAAAGTTTCTTCAAGTTATTAAACTATAAAGAGCCTTTATTTTTAAGAATGCATAGCTCAATTTTTGTATTATTTTAGTGAAATAAATTGTGTAGAGAGAAAGTCTGCACACATCGTATCTGGAATTTCTAAAATCATTTCTTGATCATTGAAACTGCTGTGATGTTATTTGAATAAGTATTTACACTGTGGCATATTTTTAAGTTAAAAAATCAAATCAAATCTGCATAGTTCTATGGGGGGAACCCTGAAAAATGCTGATTTATTATTTCTTAAACTACAAAGCCTCCTAGGTATAATATTTATTATGAAAAAAAGTCCATATAGTTCCATGAAAAAATAAAAACAGAAATAATAATAATAATAATAATAATAATAATAATAATAATAATAATAATAATAATAATAATAATAATAATACTATTTCTTAAACTTAGACTTCTGGGAAAAATATTTGTTGTGAAAAACAAATACAAATTAACTCACTTTTGAGTTATGTTTGTGAAATAATCTGTATCCATTCAATACAATTGAATGACATTTCTATCTGACTGAAAAGAGTTGGTGCAAAATTTAAATAATGCATTAAATAGCATAATAACTGTCATGTAAGCCATTTAAATTAGATTAATTTTGTGTATAGTTGTATTCAAAAAGCCCTTTAAACATAACTGGAATGTGCAGATTTTGCTTTGCGTTTTAAAAAATCTGTGCATGTATACTGTACATATAGAGAACTTTATGCCACAACAAGTCGAATGTCTAGCAAAAAGAAACTGAACTAGTCTCTGAACTTCACCAAATTGTGTGCCAGCTGTGAAGCCATGAATCTTGGGACGTCTTCTAAAAACTTGCTCGTCACTCAAATGTAAGACAAACAACTTCAGTGCAAGGTTTCAGAGGGAAACTAAACCGAAATCTCCCACTTGCTGTCTTCTGTCAATTTTTTTTTTTTTTTGGCCAATATTTATGTCCATGCAAGGGTACCTCTAAACAGGGGCAGTGGAGGTGGCTGTTTAGGGCGTTTAATGTAAGATGACATGTGGGGCAGATCAACAGCTTCGTCACGGTCTTTCCTGCTGAGACGTCTCTTCACCTTACTGTCCCACACAGCGACAGGCTGCATTCACAACGACTCTGCTGTCGTCAAACGTCAATGCATGCTTAGCGCTTCCTTTGAGTCAGAAGAGGGCATGTTCATTTAAGACATGAAAATCTAAACCGTTAGAGGTTAATCCACACTCTGTGCTGGGCTCACAGGGGACAGACTCGGCTAAACTCCTGGATATGCTGTTGTTAGACACGGATGGGCTGCATATGACAAATATGGAAGAAATGTTTGACATTACAGTAACGAAAACACTTAAATGCAAGGGCAGAGCTTGCCTTAAGTCAGGAAGTCTGAGTAAGATGTTGGTTCCAGAAAATGGATAAACCTTATATGAAATAGCTGCAAAGAGGAAATTTATAGAAAATCACTCAAAATTGTTCATGACAATTTGCTATTCAAAAAAAAAAAAAAAATGCTATACAAATTAATAGGACATTAACTGCAAAAGTTTTTCTTATGCATCTAATAGTGGGAAGAAAAATGGTAACTGCTAACTTATTTCAAAATACTATAAATAACTTTTAAATGACTTATTTTGGAAGTACTCTTGCCTTTATAATATCACTCTTTTTTCACACAGTATGAATGAATCTGTGTGCATGTAAATATGTATCTTATAATTTTATTTAAGGGAATTTGCATGAAAAAGTATGACGTTAGACAACTTAAAATAAGCTGATCTAAAGAACCTAGAATGAAACGTCAAGAACTTTCAATAACCTTCAGAGAATGCTTGTGAAAAATGATACTTGTTTAGCAAAGAACCACTGAGGAGCCTTCAGTATTATTAATATGAACATGGCCTACAAGGTTTTCCTACCTCTGCACGTGGTACTGCAGGTTGGTGTAAGGGTCCACTGCAGAGGCAACTGATCCCTGCAGAGTTGCTTTCGTCTCATGAGGTTAAAATCATTTCGCCGCACAGGTCTGGAAATTGCCTCTCACTTAGACAACTTCAGGTGGGGTAGAGCCCAGTAAACTGCTGCACTTAATGAAAAGTTTAAACCAGTGGGTGAAGGGTCAGGACCTCCCAGCCTGCTGGAGTTCCAGTGTAAATGGTCTGAATTAACCGTGAGTATACAGTCTGAAATCGTATCCCCATGCGAGGAGCAGCAGAACATGCAGTAAAGGCGTTACAGCTCATTAACTTCCCCCTCAAACCAGATTATCCTGCTACTGCCCATCGGGGAACCGGCCGCACCCGATTGGCCGAGAGGGCGTTCATCTGTATTGATCAGGCAAAACCAATCGCACGGCTTTATGTCCACTGTTATGGCAAATATTTATGGAGGACACATTAGCCAATCATTGACCAGCGATAATGGGGAAAGTGCAGCTGGGGCATGATCTCATCGGGAGAAAATTGGTTGAAGGGCTGTTTATAAGACGGACTAAACCAGCTGTCGTTGTGCAACTCAATACATGTGCATGTATCTCACTACCGACTCTGGACATTTTAATGTAAACTCATTCATACAGGTGTTATTTGCATCGTTGCATGCAAACAGGTGTGATTTTCAAAGCTATAAGATGTAGTCCTGGCTTTAATAGTTCAATAAGCTTCTCCAAACTTTATTTATACTGTAATATCCATAATGTATCTTTAACAAGCAACCAAACCATTACCCAGAAACCCCCACAACACACACACACATCTTGTCATCAAGACACAGGGTGTGGAAGATCTGAATATATCCCAAAAACACAAAACAAACTGTGACTGGCTGATTTACTTGTCAGTCAGACCTTTCCTGTATAAATGGGCGGTTCTTAGCCAGAACAAAAAAAAAAAAAAAAAAAATGCAACAGCTGTGTTTATATGCAGCCTTATTATTCATTCACAATCTGGCAGCTTAATTTGAATAAACGTCACATAAACACCAAAGTTTTAAAAAAGGAAAAACAATCCAATTGTATCTTTCGATCTGAATCAAATTAATTACATCTGAATTAAATTTCGGTCTAGTGGAAAAAAGAGGTGGGCAAGCAAACCATTTCATACTACTTTTGTATACAGTTGCATTCAAAATTTGCTTAATCTGTAGTTGGCAGGCTTTTATAGTTAACTAAAACCATAAAAAAAAAAAAAAAAAAAAAAATATATTATATTTTTTTTTTTTTTTTTTTTTTTTTTTTTCATTATTCAATCTTTACCAAAAATTTTAATGACTACACAATATAAAAATAAAACTAATTCAAACTATTAATAGACTACAATAGTACCTCATTGATGCCAAGATAACACTGGTAGTCGGATTTTCAAAAATGCAAAAGGGCATGATCTTCAAAGTCCTAAGATGAAAACACATCTCATTACACGTGTAGTTCTGGCTTTAATAGTTCAATAAGCTTCTCTAACCCTTATTTATACCATAATATCCATAATGTATCTCTAACAAGCAGCCGTTACCCAGAATCCCCCTCACGTCTTATCATCTTCATGAAGGCCGAGGGTGTGAGAGCTTTGAAAGATCTTTGCATTAAGTCAGCGTGGCCTCTAATGATTAGTGTTAGAGGGGAGCTTTCATTTCCCCAGTCCTGGAAGATCACAGGGGACGAATCGCAACACCCTTCTCCCTCTGCGCCGAATGGTGGTGATTAAAAACTTAGGGGTGAATTGGACCATCAGAGCCCTTTAAGAACCTGTTCTCTTCTCCTCTCTTCTCACTGAGAGGAGCTACCTGGGTCTTTTATGAGAGGATACATCATTAATGAGGATGAGAGTGAGTCGCCTCCTCTCATTCATTCACACAATCCACCCATTTGCACTCGACATACTCCATTCCTCAAAGCACCATTTTGAGGCCCAATTTAAATGTAGACTTCATTATGCATGCACAGGGTCACATCATATAGATGTTCAAATTATGAGTCTTATCTTCTCTTCATGTGTTGCCGTGAAGCACATTTCGATTTCACCAGATCTGAAGTCAGTAAAACGTGAAAAAAAAAAAAAAAACACAATACAGCTTTCTGAAAAAAAAAAAAAAAAAAAAAACATTGATGAATGAGTAATTTGGGGAAAACACAAAATTATATAAATACAAGATTAAGTTTGAGAGATAATGCAGTTCTAAAGGGGTTTAACTAAAACAAAGAATCAATAAAATGCTATTTTGACAGTAAACACAGTAATATTGTGAAATGTTATTACAGTTTCAAACTAACACTTTTCTTGTGTTATATATATATATATATTTTATTGTAATATATTTTCAAAAAATGTAATTTATTCTCATGATCAGAGCTGAATTTTCAGCATCATTACTCCAGTCTTCAGTGTCACATGATTCTTCAGAAATCATTTTAATGTGCTGCTGCTCAAGAAACGTTTCTTATTATCATCAATCTTGAAAACCGGCATGCTTCTTAATATTTTTCATGGAAACCATGATATTTTTCCACAGGATTCTTTAATAAAAAGTTTAATAGAAAGCATCTGCTGTCAGTTCTGAACAATGTAATGCATCCTTGCTACATAAAAGTATTAAACTCATCTTACTTACCCAAAATTTTGAATGGTAGTGTACATTTACAGTCTTCAGATTGTATAGATTTGTCAATCAAAATGTCATCGGCTAGGACTACCATTTGATTTTTCTATCTGAACCTGACAGAGTTCCAATAGACTTCTCTGAAAACAAAGCTTTACCTTTGTTGCTTTTAGCGTGTCAGAAGTTGTTGACTCTCCAAGCATGGCAGTGTTAGATCTGTTGGTGATTCTTAGTGAATCACTGCTTGTTTACATATGTAAAATGAGCCCATCTAATTGTCTAGTCCAATATTCCCACTCACAGACTGATGTTTGGTCATTAGAACCAATAAAAAACATGTTCCGTGCCATTTGTTTGACTGTTTGGAGTGCCTGACATCATTTGCTATTCAAACCACTCAATAACATCTGATACCTTTTTACGGTATTGATTCACTTTTACCAGAGAAAGTCCCCATTCATTTCATTTCAGCTTTGTAGTAAAATTAAATGGACATAATCAGCTCTAAATTTACATTGTACATACCCCCCATCCATGGTAAAATCACTGTAATGCAGAGCCTAAAGTGGCTTATTGGATAAATACAGACTACACAAAAAGCTTTGTTTATGGTTCTAACATGACACTCACTTATTAGATGTTTTGACAGTATATGAATCATTTTGACCGGATTATTAAGAATATTCAGTCCAGAAGTTGTTTATGAAGTAGACATTACTGTTGTAAAATAGTCAGATTATATATTTTTTTCTTTCAACAAGGATATATTAAATTGATCTAAAGTTGCAGTAAAAAAAAATAAAGAAAACAAAATCCTTTTCTTTAGACCTTTCTATTCACTATTTCAAATAGAAAAACACTTATTTTAAATTAAACAACATTTCACAAAATTACTGTTTTACTGTATTTTTGATTAAAATGAATTTAGCCTTGGTGAGCATGAGAAACTTCTTAAAAAAAAAACTTTAAAAAAAAATCTTAGACATTAAAACTTTTGAACAGTAGTGTATTTTGTATTAATTACTACTTTCCAGTCAGTAATATTATGTCTAAATCTCCAATAAACTCTTCAGCATTCTCAAAATACAAACTTATGAATGCAAGAGAAAGTGCCCAGCACTTTTTCATAACCGAGGTCTCCATTAAGCCCTCCTCACTTCTTGGGACGGCGAGCGTGTATGCATGATGCGCGTGCGGAATGTGTCTGTATTCCTCAGTGTGTGGTGTGCGAGTTCAGGAGGTGAGGCTGTGTCTGTAATCTCAGACAGTGAGGGTGAGTCCTGACATGCTCCTTTTTCTGCTCCAGGAGTCACATCATCAGCGAGAGGCTATTTTGCATACTAACAGGAGAGGAGAGGGAGTCACACTTGTTCGAGAGGACTCACGTGGAAAGCGCCCTCCCTGTCTACCCACACAGCTCCCGGGTTAGCCACAGATGACCTGCGCTGCAGCGACGCAGGAATGTCACATGAATATACATTTAGATGAATCTGAAACTCAAAAGTGCTTTGATATACATCAGTAATGACTTGAAAGCTTACAGTCATACTGCAAAAGAGAGATTTAGGGCAGATTTGTACTCCGAAACACTGGAGGCAAAGAGGTTTGGATGATTTAAAAAAGCATAAATCCTTATTATTTGATGACTTTGCAGTGATAAAGCACAACACAATCTATGGAAAGATATTGTATTAAATAAACAATTAATGAATTCGTAACAGCTTTTTATAAACCATCTCTGAACTGGGTTTTGATTGGCCTGTTGTTCTGTCAATCATTCAGTATAGCCATACAAGTGGGCTGACCCAATAATAAAAATGTTTAATCCAGTAATCAGGCAGCACAGTTTTATTTATTATTATTTTATTTATTTATTTATTTATTTATTTGAAAGAAATTAATACTTTTATTTAGCAAGAACTAAATCATTTGAATTTTTGATAAAACGTGACGGTAAAGACATTTATAATGATAAATGATAAAGACTTCCATTTCAAATAAATGCTGCTCTTTTGGACTTTCTAATAATAATAATAATAATAATAATAATAATAATAATAATAATAATAATAATAATAATAATAATAATAATAATAATAATAATACAATTCTTTGAAAATGTTTCCACAAAATATCAAGTAGTTTTCAGCACTGGTAATAATAATAAATATTCCTTGAGCATCAAATCAGCATATTAGAATGATCTCTGAAGGATATGGCACTGAAAACTGGAGTAATGATGCAAAAAATTCAGCTTTGATCAAAGAAATAAATTACATTTGACAGTATATTCAAATAGAAAACATTTATTTTAAACTGTAATAATTTGTCCCATAATTACTGTTTTTATTTTTTGTCAAGTAAATGCAGCGTTTGTGAGCATGAGATTCTTCTTTCAAAAACATTAAAACTCCAAAAACGGTAAATTCTGAAAATTCCAAACGGTAGTGTATTTATAAGTATTAAGTTGTCAAAAAGAAAATCACATTTGTGGCTCTTCTATGATAATTTCCAGTTACTTTAACACATTTACACCAATAAATGATGACGATTTATGCTGATATGGTCCAAAATCCCATTTGGTTCATATATACAGTATATATATATAGTCCAACTATTTGCATGTATATAGCTACAGTATCTGATAACAATTTGAAAATAATTCTATTGCCACATTGAGCACTGAGGTTTGAAGTATGTTCAACAGGCTGTCATGCTACACAGTATGCTAGCTATCTCAGTTTCAGAGCAAATTACAGCCTTTAAGCCACTCTTTCCGATGTGTAGCACATGGAATTATGTTAATGGTTTTAATATTTTGCTGCTGGAGGGAATCATTGTATGGCAAAGATGGACAGAAATCCATCTAATAACTTTCAGTTTCATTAAGATAGAAACGCTCGGTACCGTCTCATAATCAGGAGACAATTTGCAAATCATTAAGAGAAACGTAAGATTACGTTAAAACACTGAGGATCCCTTTCCTCAATGGATTTATAATCTTTTTGATAATAGCGATTCAAGGTTGACGCAGACTCAATTGGACAGAGAGACCGCCAGTCAGAAAGCAAACACAACTTGCACTTTAACAAGGGAAGAGAGAAACAAAAATATAAAAAAAAAAAAAATAGAAGCCACATAATCTCCTATTCAGAGCAGGTACTAATGGAGAATTCCATATATTCTAAAATTTAATTAAAACCCCAAAGATTTCAAATTAGATGCAATTTGAAATGCCTGGGGCAGAAATACATGCACTTGCGTGGCAAGGGTATCAGACTGAAAGTTGATATCGTAATTGGTCTTGATGCATTTTCTGTGTTGCCAGGCTGAGGCGAGGAGCTCATAACCATAGACAAATTCTCAGTAGATTACCTGCTCATTGAGAATGCCATCACTCAGGTCTGTTCTCCTCTAAATTACCCCACCACTAAAGCTCTCTTAGAGAGACGCAGCTGGCCACCAGCACCACACATGCGTTATGCATGCCGCACCCACTGCACGCAAATATGCTCGGCTGAATATTAAAATATAATTGGCATTCATCCTAAGTAGCTTAAACCATTTCGATATTTTCTCTTTAAAACGATTTGGAGCCTCTGCAGTCATTATTTTCAAAGAGGCAATTCATAGTCTAATGACAGGAAAGCAAACAAAAAAGGTTTACTCAAACATGTGTGTTTATATGCTTTCTTGTGGTTTGTTTGAGCTTTTTTTTTTTTTTTTGGATAGCCAGAAATGAGAGTCTATTATCTAATGACACAAAATGCACCAAGCACAGAAACATCCATAGTCTGTTGAATACATAGTGAGTATTCACTGAGGTAAATGCACGAGAGAACAAACAAATGTCTGTACTCACACTTAAAATACATGAACTATCTTAACACCACAGTTAATGGATTAATATCTTCTAAAATCTATGACAAATGTTTACATAGGTTTTGCTAAACAAAACTTTATCTGTGGAAGTCTATGTATCATAATCTATGCAATCAATGCAAACAATTCCAGTTGCACAAATTTAATTTCATGCTTCAGTGTCATCATCCACAACCAGTTTTCTTTCGGGTCAAATACTGGCATGATGAATCAACAGTTTAGTTAATAATAAAAAGTAGTATAGTTAGCTACCTGAATAAAAACACATCAGATTTAATGGTAGAGACATCTGAAGGTCACTCTAGAGCCCCCAACCTTTTTTCAGTATTGAGGTTTGTTACATCACAACAACTCAAAAACGTAATAGCCAAGGATTTCCATTTGTCAAAGTCATTGCATTTGTCAGTTTCTGCTCATTTAAACTGTAATTAATTCATTTGAGGGTGACAAAAATCAACCGATATTGTTCTTACTGCAAAATAATAAATTCATATATTAATATATTAATAGGTTGGATCTACATACTACAGTCAAAGCAGTGCGATTTAGAAATCCAACCAGTTTTTTTTTTAAGGTCAGATACTGTCATGGTGAAGCAAACGTTTAGTTAAAAAAAAATAGTCCTATGGTTAGATACCTGAATAATAACATCTGGTTTAATGGCTGTGGCAAAATAAACTTTAATAATCTTTGCATTAAAAATTATATAATGGTAACCTGAGTTTTCACTAACAATACCAGTTGTAAGTCTCTTTCTTAGTCACTATAGAAGGCATATTTAATTTGACGTGAAAAAAAAAAAAAAAAAAAAAAAAAAAACTGTGTGGGATAGACATGCATACTGTACGTTTTCAAGAGATTTTTGTCCAGTTAAATATTTTTCCACAGTGCACTCCGTTGAATAAAAATGGCTTTGTTCATTTATAAAAATGAATCATGGCATCAAACTGGCATATGGTTACCATGGTACTTTATTTTAGCAAGCACTGTGTGTGCATGTGCATTATTTATCTCTGTTAAAATGCAGCTTTATTCATCATTCTTTGCTTTCACACACTCTTTATTTTTTGCACTAATACATGAAGTGTCGAGGAATTAAAGTGCATCTGTTGGAGTCTTCTGGGAACCAGAAAAGCAGCGTTCCTGAGTGTTTCTGGGAGGCATCGCTCTCCCCTCACATACATTCACACTTGAGATTGTAAAAATGTCAGCCTGCCAATCATGAGTATTTGAATTTTCTGTTGACAGGCGCAGGCACCTGGAGGATGTGAATATGATAAGTTGTCACCTCGTCATGGAGATTCTCCATTCGGCCTGGAGAGTGAGACAGTAATAATTTTACAGACCTTCACAGTTTCAAAATAACTTTTAATATTAGAGCGGGGAAAAAAGCTGTTGAATTATAAACGACCTCCACTGACACCACCACCACACCACCAACTGACATGAGGAGAGAAATAAGGAGAAAAAGATAGGTGCAGAGGTCAGCCTAGTAACGTGGGGATGGCGAAAAAACCACAGCAGCTGCTGGAACGCCGAGACCGGAGAGTATTTTCATATGCACTTCTCATTGGGAAGCAAATCAAACTGTGTGGTCGATCTGAGGTGAAGGAAAGTCACTTAAATTCTTAACCACAACATGGGGCCTGACTGCATGTCACCCCTTTTTTCACACTGCAGAAACGGAAAAGGTGCAAGGAGGAAAGGACATGTGTGAATTGCTCCAACTTTAACACTGGCCTTCAGTTGTCTGGTGTAATGATGTAAGTACGCTTATATGAGACATATTTACAAAATGAGCAAATGTCGTCGTTACCTGTGGGAACCTCGGGATCTCTTTAGGACCACTTGAGGTTCAGAGTCAATTAAAGATTCATGGTGGAAGCAAATGGTTTTGGCAAAAGTTAAAAAGGAATAGTTCACTCAAAAATGAACATTCTGTCAGCATCTACTCAACCTCATTTAGTTTCAAGCCACTATGCCAGTGGAACACAAAAGAAGATCTTTTCAAGAATATTGGTGTCCAAACAATATTGAACCCCACTGACTTTCAATATATGGACAAAAATAGCATGTTTTTAACAATATTTAGCAAAACACCTTCATATGTGTTCCACAGAGGAAGCCTGGAAAACATTGCATACTATGTGAACATTAGCATAAACTGTCCACTTCTACAACCAATATATATATATTTTTTTTCTTTTAGGTTATAATGGTGGAACTTTAGTGTGAAATTAATTTTGCTGAATTGAAAATTAAAATTAGAATGACAGGAAGAAAAGTTAAAACTCCAAGGCTATTTTAACCTTTATTTTTTTCATGAAAATAATAATTAAATTAAATTAAAAACAAGCTTTTAAGTTAAAATTCTTAGAATTTTAGATATTTTTAGTTCTACTTTATATTCTAACTCAAATTCTGATTTTGTATCCTGTTTGCTATCTTAATTCAAATTCAAAACTGAATTGGAATTTACAAGGTATTTTCAATTCTATTCTGAATAAATGGTGCAAAACCCTTGAAGACAGTATCATTCTTGGGAAGGAATGTTTAGCACTGTCCATTAGCATGTACCCTCTCTTTCTTTTTCTCTGCCAATCCCACCTCTCAAAGCAAACAAAAAGCTCATTGAAATTTCCAAGCCATACGTATGGACTCACTTCTTCAGCCAGCTAATGTCAAGAGTTGAGCTCGCTTTCCTTTCTGCACCTGTGCCAAAAATTATGCAGCACCCAGCCAAGACCAACATGGCCACTTGGAGCGGCTAACCGCTAACTAACCCTCATAACTGGCCAGTGTTATATGCCGTCCAGGCGCTATAAAACACTCTACTGTGGCACAATGCAGGAGAGGCTGTCGTGATGTAAGTGGAGTTGTGGAGTGGGATTCTGGATGCATTTGGTGGTGAATGAGCCTTTCGGCGGTGGAGACTGTAGCCAGTGTTTAAGTGATCTGCATTAAATTCCTATAAATGTTTTATTTGTCTATCACCAGGGTTGGTGTACAGTATGTGACAATGTGTAAAATGTGGACATGACAAATTTGAAAAATCAATTCAAGAGACACGTTATATATAGACACACAAACACACATACCATTCGAAAGTTTGGGACAATAAAAATCTTTCGGATTTGGAAAGAAATTAATACATTTATTCAGCAAGGACACATTAAAAATATATAAAAGTTACTGTAATTACATTTATTTTATCGAATAATCCTGGGGGAAATACATATATATAGTGGGTTCTATAGCAATATAAAGCAAAAACTCTATTCAACATTGATAATTAAAAAAAATTTCTCGAGCAACAAATCAGTGAATTAGAATGATTTCTGAAGGATCATGTGACACTGAAAACTGGATTGGTGATGCTTAAAATTCAGCTTTGCATAACATGAATAAATAACATTTTAAAATGTATTAGAATAGAAACCAGTTATTTTAAATTGTAATAATATTTCACATTTGTACTGTTTTTATTGTAATTTTGATCAAATAAACTCAGCCTTGCTGAGCATGAGAGACTTCTTTCAAAAATGTACTGACCCCAAATATTTGAACAGTGTATATTGATCATATATATTTAAAAGAGAGCATAACTTCACTAAATATGTTTGCTTTGCATATCTGCCTTTGTTGTTTTTAACATTTCTTAATTGAGTCAGCTGGTTGTTGTTGTTGCTTTTTTTTTAGATGTTGTAGTTGCACATTTCAATGCTCAAAAAGAGTTTAACCTCCACATTTCAGAGGAACTAAAAACTGAACCAAAAACTAACATTATGCTGCCAAGTAAAAGTGACACATTGCCAGCACTTCTTGATCGGAATATTCAAGGGACTGAATACATCTATTATAAATAAACCAAAACAATGAGAGAAAGATGTTATGAATAACTGGCGGTTGATTTATACAAAAAAATGTCAGTCGAATTCTGGAAAAAAACAACAACACCAGAAGCCTCACTGTGAACCTGTTCAGACTGCAAATGAATAATTTAGTCCCCGGTGATTAAAAAACAATTACAATATGCACAGCTATCAGGTTAAATTTTATTGAGATGCAAGCATTACTTGTATTTTCCACATTCGTTGTTTCTGTATTTTTTGTGTGTTAGGCCCCAGAGGTTTAACACAATTCATTATGTATGAGCATCAACCTACAGTACTTGACTGCTGATTAATAGAAAGTTTTCAGGATGAACATTATCATGCATACAATATAGGGCCTTCTTGTTTGTGACTAATTATTTACTGTACATAGGCTATATTCCATATGAATATGCATGTACCATATTTAAATGTATGCATCTATTCTTAGTGAAGAAGTGTAGATTATTCAGTAGTTCTGACTACTTTGTTAGTGAAATAAAGGTATTCAGCCATCGTCTTTCACCTCTTTCTCATCTTTTCTGCAAGTATCCAACACCTGTTAACTACATCCCTCATGCATAAACAGGAGGACAATGACCAAAGCTGTCAATTCTCATTTATTCAAATTCTTTGTTCTGTGCTTGATAGTACAAATACCCACCTAAACTCCAGAGCTCTCAACACTGTAGATCTTTCCTCTACGTGTTCTGCAAGCGCTTCTATTCCTTCAGTGGTTTGGGAGTGAGTGAGCTTTGTTCTCGCCCAGAAACTGACACTTCGTATAGTTTATGGTTTTTAATAGTAGCGGGCATAGCAGGAGTAGAGCTGAGAGTTGGTGTGAGTATGTTTAGCTGTGGTAAAAGAATTTCCATTAGTTATTGGATTCAGGTTTCAAAAGGAAACCCCTGAAGTTTCCTGTGCTTTAATATTTCACAGAAGAGAAATGGAAATGAATTATGTTTGCAAATGTTCTCACAATCTGTTACGAGAGGAGATAAAGTGTATATTCTTTGCTGAAATATTGCAATTTTTATTTTATATATATATTTTTTTACTAATGAATCATTAATATGGCGACTTTTAATGTTTCGTTAAGCTGTTAGAACAAGCGTACTATCAAAGACCAGCAGAGTCTGGTAATACAGTGCTTATGTAGAGAAACAACGGTTCTGTTCTAAAACCTAGTGAGCTGCCTTGCTGTCTACTCCCTACGTAGACAATTTAAATTCTAAGACAGCATCTTAACTGACATCCTAAACTTGCCTTAAAATATATCCACAACAAACTACATCTTAGGAGGCAACATAATTATGCTGCTCACCTCCGGGAACAGCCTTCACTTTTTGAGCTTGCTTATGATAAATAAATCAGTCATATTCTTCCACATACATCTGTCCTTGCACATCACTAACATAGACACTATGAAAGTCATTCCAAATACCCAAGCGCACACACACTCACTCACTCTCTCTCTCTCTCTCTCACACACACACACATACACACACACACACACACACACACACACACACACACACACACACACACACACACACACACACACACACACACGCACTAAAACTCTCACACATGCACTAAATAACACACACTTCACACTACCAGTGTAAAAGTGTGTTCCAGATCCATTTTCACCCTTTAAGCACTAAAGGTCATAAAATATCTTCAGGGTCAATGACCTTCACTGTGTAAGACCATGTGTTTCCTTACAAGACCTTGTTTGAAGGACAACCATCTATGAGAAGATTTCCTTACATCAGGCACGTGCACAGGTAGGGCTCAACCTGTGCAGAGCACATGCACTTTTTGCCCTTACACTCCGAAGTGCCCTTTTTTTGGTGGTTTTTTTTTTTTTTTTAATCAATGCTATTGGTCACCCTTTACGTCTGTCTGTCTGTTTTACAAATATTTAGCAAATGAAAGTTCTTAAAACGAGCTTGTGTAAATCTTATTCGATCCTCAAGCTGTCAGTAAGCTGATAACTCCGCCCCCTCTATATTCATTGAATCAACTGAAGTTCCACAGCAGCTGTACAGTAGACAACAGCTGAGCTGAACAAAGTTTTGCGAAGGGTAAATAAATATCTTGTTGTTTGAATAAGTACTACTAAACACTATGTCTATAAAGGCTCATATTTTATTTATTTGATGTCTGACTGACTCACTGACTGAGACATGTGGGACGTCACCTGAGAGAGAGGGCTAGCATTTGACATCTAGTCATAGCCAATACATAGCCAACACTTAAATAGCCTGTGCATACAGTAGCATTTCATCTTTTATAAAATGCGATTTTGGCCAAATGCATTTTACCAAAGGAAAAACTGAGCGCTCCGTCTATATAGCTACAAAAACTAGTTTGTAACCTGTAGATGAAAATGTAATGTGAGGCGCCATCGCCGTTTTAATAACGGACAAAAAAACTAAATTCACATTTGCACACATTCGCTGGTCAAAAACTATATATTGATAAGTAATACAACAACATATAATTTTTTTTACCATCGGAAAATCATAACAGGTGCGCCCCCGCGCTGTTTCGTACTGGAACTTACACAAAGCGACGAGTGATCCTCGTCACCTAGATAACATATATAAGAAATTTCTTCTTTGATTTATGATTGCTGATACACTTAATTTATTAACATTTAGGCTAATCATGTTATGGTATACTCTCCACTCGTCCTCACATGTATAAAATGTAGTAAAACATGGTTTTACTACAGTAATGTAGTAGTAACTAAAAAAAATTACAGAAGATCACTGTGAAATCTTTATATTTAATCATGGAGAATGTAATTCATGATTCATTCCAAGGCATCATTTATTTGACCCAAAATACAGCAAAAACAGTAATATTGTGTAATATTTTTACAATTTTAAATAACTGTTTTCTATTTGAATATAGTTTAAAATGTAATTTATTTTTGTGATCAAAGCTGAATTTTCAGCATCATTACTCCAGTTCAGTACTCTTCAGTGTCACATGATCCTTCAGAAATGCTTTTCACTGCAACTGTACTTTTCACACTATTTTTATTTATTTTTTCATTGCTGGCTTATTTTAGGGAAAGTGTAGTGAATAAGAAACCTTCAAGAGACCAACATCCCTGGTCCACCACAGTATCAAATTTTTGCCAGGTAGGCGGATAAATGTTGGATATGTTATAGTAACGGTATGGCTATAGTTTCTTATAATCTGGAATTGAGTTGGACATAATTACTTAAATTATATTTCAAAAAAGTTTGTCAAAAATACTTGACTCATTGCTCACCTTCCCCTCTTCTCAATGTCATTCATAATCATGTTAACCAAATAATACAAATTAGCTTATAAAACCAAACAGAATAGCTAAAAAAGAGAATATATGGGAGAGGGACCTCCCAGTGGATCACAGTGAAGTCATAAACATCTTCAAGCACATGGCTCACAGAAGGTTGCTGTTGTAATTAGGTTTAAAGAAGCCCTTAAAACCCTGTTAATCCATATTATCTAATTATCTAATATTATTATTATGGTTGTTATTAATCATGAATAAATCTAAAGCTTTTGAGACTATTATTTTGTGTTATTGAATTTGTCATGAAGATGTGACCATTTCTTCCTTTTATGCAGGCTTACTAAATAATCTTGATATAAAAAAAGGGAGGGGGGTGCCCTTTTTCAGTTTCAGCACATGCCCCTCAAAAGGTCTGTGCACGGCCCTGCCTTACATATATAAAAAGTTGCTGTGCAGTATTTGTTAAAATAACAGAAAAGGTGTGAATAATTTTGTTATATTCTGTAGTCTGTAGAGAATGAAATCTTTGAAATCTTGTAGTGAAGAAAAATCGCAATCCTAGATGAGATTTGAGATTAAGGGCAGTTTACACAACACCGATTTCAACTAAAAACCGAAAACTTGTTATGTGTTTTGGCCACTCATTTACATAACAAATACATTTTGAGGGCCTGAAAAACAACCTTTTAAAAAAGTGAACATATTATACGTTCAGTCTATAGGCATGTGCAAATTGTTTTACAAAGTGACATCACCAGCTACTGGCCTGGCATGCATTATACAGCATTTTAGTCACGTTCGTTATCCGTGTGAACAGGGGTTGCAAAACTTTTCAAAACACAAAGAAAAATCGTTTTCAGTTTTGTAGTACATTATCATGTAAACTTACCCTAAAAACATAGACAATTTAGATTTCTGAGAAAGAAACATTCCAGTAATCTCACACGTATCTCCTCTATAGTCTCAAACTGTTCAGATTTGCAAAGATACCAAAGCTTACAATCTCAATATGGACTCAATAGAATTCTCATTAAGTGTTTCCAATACCAACTGATCTGATATATAGCTCTACAATTGCCTCATTTGTGTCTAATTTTATTCCCCCTAAGGAGATTTAGGAGAAACATCTGAGACAAAGTTAAATGACACATAATTGAGAACTCCATTAAATCTCCTGAGCTATGACATAGCAATAAAACTGTCCTCTGGGATGTATTTGTGTGTGTGGTCTCTCACAACACACATCTAATTTTATGTTGTGTCCAGTTGGTGTTGTGTTGTCATTATAGCTAAAGCTCTTGAATTATACATGTCTCACACACTTCAGGAGGTGTATCTGGTATATTTGTTCCATTAACTTCTACAAGCTCATGAATAAGTAACACGCCTCTTAAGTGTCTTTCTTATAAATTGGTTTATGGAGCACCACATACATGAGGCCCGTTTCATTTTACCACCATTCTTCTGACAGATCTGCAGCGTGTCAGTATGGGCAGGTTTCAAACGACTCGTTCCCCTGCTGTTCATCACTGCAGAATCAACTCACGTCACTCTGGATTCACCCACATAACTTATCTCGATTTGCACTTCCTGGAGACAACAAATGAATAGTGTTGAAGTTTAAAGTTAGCTTAGGTATTGCTTCCATTTTGTCGTTTATGATAACACTCATGCCACGAAGATCAAAACAATCTATACATACTACTTTTATTTTCTTATATTGTTCTAGTCTAGAAAAGCACAATTCATCAAATAAATAGAAACATAATAACATAATAAACTTCTTACAAAGAAATCGATTTAGAATTCAGTATGCAAATACTGAATATGAAATAAATAAGATTAACTGCAATTCAAAATGCTGATATTGCAATGATGTAATCACTATGGTTGCATTCTGAATACTGAATTAATGCATGTATTAATGCCAATGGGAGATTTAAAAATGTTAATCTTAAATGTGTTTTTTTTCTCTGATGTCCCAGTTTTAAATCCATAGTGAATTATAAGCAATGTATATATATATATATATATATATATATATATATATATATATATATATATATATAAATTTGTAAGAAATTTTTAAGGAATATCAAATGCACTCCTGAATTACATGCACTACGCTCATAAATAATGTTTTTTTTTTTTTTTTTTTTTTTTATATATATTATTGGCATCTATTTAACATCTAATGACACTTCTCATTGCACAAAAGATACTTATAGTGGAAAAAAATATTCTTTAGATATTAAAATCTTCACACCAATAGAAATTGGTTCTTTTAAGAACTGTTCACTTAAAGGTTCTTTGGGGAACCCAAAATGATTCTTCTATGGCATTACTGCGAAAACACTCTTTTGGAAACTTTTTTTTATAATAGCATACAATGATTCATTTAATAATATTATATAAAAGAAGCAAATCAAATTCCTTCAGTTGCAGCATTTTTCAACACAGAAGGCATGACGGCATTGCAGGCATCCAGCAGACTCATTCCTTTGCACCGCAAACTGTGCTGTCCGAAATAGGCTGGTGTACCTGAGGGGGCTGCTCTTTGGCATGAATTAATTGTATGTTGACTGAATTAATGGGGTAGAAAAACATGCATATATCTGCTAATACATGAGAAGGACAGTGTATGTGGATGCACACGAATGTGAGCGCGTGTTTGCTGAAGCGTTGGTTCTGGAAAAGCCAGGCGCAGGCAGAGGGAGAGATGCACGCTGCCTCTCTTGCACTAAAAGGCTTGGTGCTTGACCAATCAAGAGTGAGACCGAGCATTGTTAAGAACCTGCGGCTTGATGTAAGGACTCTGCCACGCTTTCCAGCTCAGGCAATGTGCAACCTGCGTGCAGCCCGTGTGCAATTTATGAATAAATTATTTGATGCGGAGTCCCCCAAGGGTGTGTAGCGCTCACCCCTCCTAAACTTAAAGCAATTACAGCCAGGAGATTATTGCCACTCAGCTACAGGCTGAGGTTCGACTTCACTGACTGGCAGACGTCATTTTATAACAGCCCGGGAGCCTCTAAGTCACTGTGACAGAACATTCATTGTTAGAGTGTAGTGTGGAAATTTCTACAGAGTCACGTCAATATGCGAGACCCGATCAGTCTTGGAAAATGTATTACTCTTCATAACAAAGTGTGTGATTTTTTTTTTATTTTTTTTTTCTGAAGCTGACAACATTTCACCCCTTACGGGAGGCAAAGCGTCCCACCCCTCTTCTCCCCTCTGCGCCTCTCAATTTATTCTCTTTCTTCTGGCTCACAGGTGATTACGGGCGTGCTTTAACCCAGGGGGTTCAGGCCAGGAAAATGAGATGCTAATCGCACTGTTTTCTGTTTTATGATGGATCATCCCTTGCCGCAGAATCTGTTTTGTTGAGGAGCGATGCTTGGGCCCATAAGATTTGTGCAACGCAAGTGCGTCAATTTAAAGACACACAAATCATTCCTGACATCATACACTGTGTCCAGCAGGTGATATATGGACATTCGAAGAGCGAAAACGTGTTTTCAAGACCCTCGGAAACACACACGCAGTCCATAATGCATCTGTAAAGGAATAATGTACATCTGTCAATATGTCATTACGACTCTGCATTATTTTCTTTCTTCTGGGAAACACAAAAAGAATCTGAGCTGCTCATTCACTTGAAAGTAGTGCTTTATGTTGCCATGGACAAAAATGTAGCTTACAACAGTTTTTCCCAGCCTCGGTCCTGGTGAACCCTCAACAGTACGCATTCTGGGTGTCTTTCTTATCTGACACCCTTTTTAGGTGTTATAATCTCTAACAAACTGATGAGTTGAATCACATGAGCTTGACAAGGGAAATATACAAAATGTGCAGTGTGGGGGGTACTACAGGAGCAGGCCGTAAGACTTGTGCACTATATCACAAGTTTCAGAAGTTATACAATAACCGATCATATGAAACAGATAACAATTAATGGTAATCGCTCAAATCTCATTTGCACTTGAATGTTTTAAATTATGTAGCAAATGGTCAAACAACAACCAAGGATCAAAAGTATATAATAAAACCAAACACAAAAAAAACAAATTTACACATACAGTTTAAAAGTTTGGGGTGGGTAAGATTATTTAATGATTTTGGAAGAAGTCTCTTATGTTGCATTTAATTGATCAAAAATAGAGTAAAACTGGTAATATTGTGAAATATAATTACAATTTAAAATAACATTTTCTATTTTAATATATATTTGATGTCAGAGCTGAATTTTCAGCAGTCTTAAATGTCACAAGATTGTTTGGAAATTATTCTAATGTGGTTAACTGCTGAACATTTCTTATTATTATCACTATTAAAAACAGTAGTTGCTGCTTGGAAACTTTGATGTAAAGGAGTCATTGATGATTTGAAAGTTGAAAAGAACAACATTTATTCAAAATTGAAATAATTTGTAACAATAGAAATGTCTTTACTGTCACTTTTGATATAAATAATATATAAATATTTTGGATAAAAATATCATATAAATAACTTGCCTCCAAATACTTATATGGTGTTGTTTATTTTTTATTTTTTTTATTTTTTTTTTGGATCTTGTCAGCATAAATCACCATTGACTTGTGGTATAGAACATAGACATTCTGACATTCTGCTTAACATCTCATTTGTGTTTCACAGATGGAAGAAAATAATACAGGGTTGTAACCACAGAAGGGAGAGTAAAAGCTCTGTTTAAAACATCCAAACAATTTAACATTTCAGTGCCACATAATTCCTTCCTAAACAGAGTAAAACCTCAAAAACCAAAATAAATGAACAAATACAAATTCTCTTCATTACAGCTTTTATGTTAAAAAGCACAATAATTATAACTGTCAAACCTCACTGTGCAGGCTATAGATCTAATTCACACTTGCTAAGTGCTAACTAGGCTAAGAATGACTGCTGCTCGCTAGCAAGATGCTATTTTTCTGGTGTCTGAATAAGTAAACAAAACAGATGTTCTTGTCGTGTTCAGTAAATCTGCATGAAATCCAAAATTGCCACTTTGTAAGGCAGCATCGTGCAATGTATACAGCACTTGTTGACCGACTTCATCGTCAGCCGGGCACTTTAGCTGTCAAGTCACATCAGAGCAGTGAAGAGCATCAGCCGTCAACGTGATATCTGCGGCTCTGTCACTCCCGGCCACTTCCCCCCTCTGATTCCTGACCGTCTGTGTGTCTGCTTAATAAATAACCAGCCTCGGAAAAGGCAGAGACACTCCGAGTTAACAGAGACCATCTCAATGCGTCCCCCCCCATCACCACCACCACGGCAACACTTAGAGATAACCAAGCAAGATTTGGCACAGCTGGAGAGAGGAAGACTCTTTCGATCCTGTTGGCTGACTTTCTATCATTCCCTCTTGCCATGGCTGACTGCCCTGTCCAGCCTGTTTGTGTCATTTTCTCTACCACCCCCCTTCATTCAAGCCTTCATTTTTGCGAATGCTCTTTCTTTCTCTCGCGTTTTCTCCATGAGCCGTTGACTGCTTGTCTACACTGTCCGTACCCCCTCCAGTGCATATAAAAGTGCAGCAGTGGGGCGGTAGAGATGGACGAAGCGATGGACGGACGAAGAGATGGATGGGTGGATGGACAGATAGTGAGGGAGGCGGATGCATGTGTCCCCCGTTGTGATGGTAGAAGCCTTCCCTCCACTCTAACACTCATTACTTACCTCGCCTCCCACAGGCCCACCGCGCGAGACGCCACCATGTTCCTCAAACCAGCCATAATGTGTGTGCGCCAGCGGTTATATACACTCAGCACTATTAAAGTCTTCTTCGGCAGGTACAATAGCTGCCACTTTATTTATATAAAACCACCAAACCACCTTTTTTTTAACACCGCCCACTGTGGTTTCACAAAGATGAGCTCTCACAACACTATCTGAAGACGTTAAATAATACAACTTCATGTTTTGTCCTATTTTGCAATTTTGTTATCTGTCATCTGAATTTTTTTTCTTTTTATTTGTGAACGTAATGCAAACATTTTCACTCTTTTTGTTGTGTGGACTTCCCTATTCTCTACTATTATTAAAACTTTAGAGTTATAGTTATTGTCCTTGGATGAATAAAATTAATATATGTGGGGGCGGGACTTAACTGTATCCACTGGGATTTGATTGGATTGTTAGGTTAGGCTGTCGTATTATTGGCTGATGTTATTTTTTACTTTGCCTACACAGACTTGGTTGCATCAGCAAAAAAGAAACCTTGTTTCAGAAGTGCAGCATGTTATTACATTAAAAAAGATTATGAAAATATCTTAATATAATATGTGCATGTCACTGGTCGTTTGCCATAATGGCCACTGACACTTGTTGGAAATCACCAACTCTCACCAATTACCATTTTTCAATATACTTGTATTCAATACTTGAATATAATCTACAAATATTATTGGCATATAGCACTGACAATTCTGATTTAGTTCATTCTTAAATTTAGTTCCACTGTAAGGTAATGCAATGCTGATACATGCAGGCTTCAACTTAGGCTAAAAATGCAACAGCAAAATGGGATACTCATCCAAAAATATGCATGGATGCTCGTGTTTTGATTTAAAAATCAGGAACAAAGCAACTTTTAAACAAAGAAATCAACTCTCTAAGCTATTTGCCGATGCCCTAATTGAATGATACCACTAGAGTATAGGACAGTCATTAGAATGACTTCTTCTGCTGCGTGGAACCTGGAGTTGGTGATGTGTAGTTTTTTTTTTTTTTTTTCATCTTGAGTTGTAGAACTCCCACAGACTCCAACTGAGCTCAGAGATTCACATAACAAGGTAATGCCTTTAAAAACTGCTGATGCCGAACATAAAACAGGACACGGAGAAAGTGAAAATAAATCCACACAATGAGACTTTCGCACACACATGCACACAGGGCACAGCCAGAGAAAAGCGTTTTTTAAAGCTTCGTTATTATTTGCCCGTCTCTCACTGAATTATAACTTTAAAATATGTCCAGTTACAGAAACGAGGATGTTTTAATGGCAAGCGGGACCTTTGATGTAATGAATGATTTAATCAATATAAATGATGAAGGAAAAAATGATGGAGATCTGTTTTTTGAATGTGCAAACAGGGACGTCACTGAGGAGTTTTGTTAATGCAAATTCATGCCAGCAATGAAAATGATGATTTAACAAAGGTCTGTCACCACCCTCCGATTTAACATGCCATGCAAAGAAACTTAAACACGAGTAATTTGTCAAAAATATTTTGACAGATGCTGTTATCTGGGTACTAAGGAAAGATAAAAAGACAATACATTTTTAATTTAAATAAATATATATTACAATAGAATATAAATAAAATAATAATTTATTATATTCAATACAATATTTTTCAGAAAACATTTTTTAAATATATTAAATATACATATTTACTTTGTGCAAATTAATTTATTTTTTATACATTTATGACTGCTCACTTAAATACTGGATGTAAACTGGATGTACAGTCCAGCTTGTCAAATAATAAACCACAAGTATGAAAATATTGCATTTAAGCTTGTCGTCCTGTGAGGCTTTATACAATTCAGGAAAAAAGAGCCATGTGGCGGTACCTGATTCCAGCTTAATGCACAAAAACCACTTCCACACAAGTGACAGACCACATTACCCCATCACTTCCATTAGCTTTGATTTCTGGATGTCTGTCGAGAGCAGTTACACGTTTCCTCGAGCAAGCACCTCAGCAAGAGCAAGTGTGCAAGGGAGAGATAGAGACAGAAAAAGGAGTCACTAAAAATGCAGGGAATCAGATAGGTCAGTGATTCTGAGTGCCATGTCAAGCCGTTTACTTTGGGGAATTTAATAATGGCTGTTTGGCCTCTATAGCTATTTGTTCTGCTATTACGAGCCACTGAAATGCTTATGAATCCAGAAAATGTGAGGTAAGAGAGTACTCTACATTTCCTAATGCTTAACCAGAGACTTAAATATGCATGAAGCTCCGCAGGGAATTCATACGGATAGGCCACACGCAAACACACACACACACACACACACACACACACACACACACACACACACACACACACACACACACACACACACACACACACACACACACACACACACACTACACCTACAAATATAAACACTGTACACAAACATACTCTAGGGCTGGGTGGCATGGTATTATATACCATGTGACAGTAGAAATGTGTCAACCAGAAGTTGACATTTTGCTATACTGTTGAGCAACGTCACACCTTGCTTCACAATTACAAAATTCAATAATGTGCATCACAGCTGTGTATATATATCCTTTTTTATAATGGGGCTCACCCAATCAGCTTTTAGAGTCAGAAACATCAATTTTATTAAATTAGCAGTACTGATTCAAGACTTTTGGTGTTAACTCTAATAGTGTAAATCTAATGTCAGACAGACAAAAACGACTATATCCTAGGACTTGCATAAATGTCTCCAGTACACACATATACTGTACATTAAAATATTAATTTAATATTAATAAATATTATTTTTTACACATGAGCAAGCATGCACATTTAAATATGCATGGACTTATATGCACTCATGCATAGATGAAAAATCATATTGTCTTTTTGCAACATAAACACACATCAAGGCATTTTAAAAACACATTTTCTATTTTTTAGGGCGCTGGAACACGGCTACTGCGCAGTCAGGAGAAGACAATAGAACAGCTTCAACCTAAAACTGAAAGCTCCATGAGTCTTTAAAGTTTCGGAGAACGTGTCACACCTCTGGTCCAGGGGGACGGCGAGCACGAAACACTGAGACTGCAGCAGATGCAACACCTTCCAAGCTGAAGGGTTTCAACAAAAACAGCAGGTAGAGTGCTGTCGACCGGCAGCAAGTGAAAATTCCCTCCCCGTTTCCTCTGAGAGCTACATGCCGCAATTACCCCCTCAGAGAAACGGTAAGAGAGCTAGAAAGCCAGACACGGCAGGCGAGCACCAGATATTTTATATTCCTCTAATCTTTCTTGCTCTTGTAAACCTCTTTACAGTAATGGCTTGTTTAGTACATCTATTGATAGATGAAACACTACAAACTCTGCATAGTCATCATAAATAACAACACACCAGCTTGCATCGGTTCTCCCCCTGGTCTCTGCAGGTCTGGGCTCTGCATACGAGCACGTTGGATGCTCGCGCTTGCCCTCAGGAGCCGGCTGGTTTTTATGTACGATTCTTACAGCATTCGACATGGGAATTTTTGGAGTAAACCTGTTTCAGTCCGAGCCAACATTATCAGTTACAGGATTTTTTCCCCCTGATTTTCCACTCAATAGACTGTGCTTTCTACTCAGTGAATCAAGGCAGAGCAAACAGAAAAGGAGCAAAAGAAAGAAAGAAAGAAAGAGGAAATAGCTGCTGTTTATTAGATCAAGATCTACAGGAAGGACGGTTTAGTTTGAAGCATCCTCTTATTATGGCCCCCCCAAAAAGTATATTGATACTTAAGCCACACATAAACATGTATGAATGTCAATGCTTTAGACAAGAAAATATCAAACCATGTGGCATAAATTTTCAATTAATATATAAAAAATATTAACCTGCAATTGTTATATTAATCGGCTATTCCTACCTTATTTTACTTTTTTTTTTTATATATATAAAATATATTAATTTAGATGTTACCACATGAAGTACCATTTTTTCATTGCATGGATAATATATTGCATATTCAAACTATATTACATTAATCAATGTCATGAATATTAATATTATTATAATGAACTTAAAATTTAACCATTAATTTTCTAAAGACTTCGTGCAATAATACAGAGATGTTTTAAATAGCATAAAAGAAACTAGCAATAATGGCATTAGAGCAACATTATAATTCAATATGTTTCAGTGAATAAGTTCAAATTTAATTCACTTTATAATTAGATTTATTTACATTATATTTATTTACAACTGTGAAATGTTCACAGAAGTTTCCACAAGGCATTTTCCTATATTAAAATGTCTCATTAAAAATATACAGAAATAATATACATATAGGTGAATGTGAGAAATCGTTAAACTAGATTTATACAAATATATAAATACAGTATACTGTATTTCACTGCTTGCATTAAAACATTTTGTATGTAATTGGCATAAGTGTTTGGTTAAAATGATGGAGCAAATATATTTTTTACAAACAAAGTTCGTGAGCAACAGATAAACAGTTAAAATTTACTACAGTTCAGACTGATGCCATACATTCACTAAAATCATCAAAACACTAGATGTTTAAAAGCCAGCAATGATAAAGAAATATATAGTTAGTTTGTTTGCAGATGCCATATACTTTTATAGTACACAGGCGGTGCCACTGTACATGCAACCCCAGAAGAAAAGCCCTGCATTACGGACTCTAACTACGTGAGAATTAATACTCTTTAAATAATTCAGTACGTGCTTCTGTTTGTCGGGGCTTTGGGGATATCGAACAGGCTTAAATCAGGCCTTTGTTTCAGCTTTTTGTTTTAGTGAGAGGTGACACATTGATACAGTGGGTGACAATCCATCTCTCTCACCGTCTCTCTCGCTCTCTTTGTGTCCTCCAGCATGGAATTAAAAGCTCTAATTCACAGTGACACCAAAGGTAGATCAGGTCTAATCTGGTGCTTTAAAACCTAACAACCCTCAAAACTTTATAAATTTTGCATTAGGGGATGTTCAACCCTGTCCATTTCAATCTCACTCACTCTCTTTCCCTTTCCGAGCCGGATGACATTGTTGTTGTTAAGTGCTGTTTCGGTGACAGCCGGCACACATCAGTCAGAACTTACTAGCGAGCTGGATCCAAAGGCCTGGATGGTGATCAGGTCACAGCAGTGGGACCTGTTCTACTATCCCCTGAGATGACCTGGCCACTGACTCCAACAGAAAACAGCCAAGTTCAGTCACTTGAAGTAATCCTTTAGTGATTAAAATGACTGGAATGACAAAATAGAAGAACGTGATTTACACTTTCCGACATCAATAAAAGCGGATATCGAGGGTGTTCGACTGAAGGGACAGAATGGAAAAAGGCTTGGAAAGTGCCTCGCTGTTGAAGGAGAGACAGAAGAACACCAGATAGATGGAAAGGCAGAGAGCGTGAAAACTGCACTTTTCATTGTTTTGGGAAGAGTGGCAGACTCTCTAACAGGATATGGTCACCTGATCTGTTAATTTAGCATTTTCTGAAGCAACCAGGGACCCATAATGGCGCTCCTGTTTAAACTGTAGTCTATACTACATGAAATATCAATATCAAATTTTCACATACTGCACAATGTGACCTGCTATTCATTTTATTATTATTATAATTATTATTATTATTATTATGAATGCAGAGTTTATGATTTAAAAGAATAGACACAACATATTTTGTTACACCACAGGACCATTTAAAATTAACTTGTAATTTCTAAGTTTCTAAAATGGTTTATTTCAGAAGCTGTTGATAAATTAATATTGCAAATATCAGTGTCTATGCACTCGTTTAAATAAATACCGTGTGCTAAAACTAGTGAACAAAAAGTAATAAAAAAATGGTGACTAATCAGCAAAACTAAAATATACCCTTTCACATGTATATATTTATAAAAAATTACTTTTGTCTTTAAAATTTCAAATACACAAACATTTGTTTTCCAGAAGTTGTTTATATTGTACATTACTATTTCACATATTACTTTCTATCCAAATGTAAATAAATGTACAGGTATGTGTGCTAAAACTACAAAATCAATTTGAAATGACTGCACTTTATTTACAGTCCTCTTCCACATGTACATACTGTGTACTTGTTATAGTAATTACTAGGTACTAACCCTGAACCTAATCCTAACCCATGTTTTTACCCTTATATTATCCAGTACTTTCTTAGTTAAGTACACTGTAAATACAGATAAGTGCACATACTGTAAAATAGTGCAACTCTATAAACTATAAAAACTTCCAAAGTCACGTTGAAGTAAAATTGAGTTTCACAGAGGAAAGCTTTTCAAATTTTTTATATTTATTTGCCAGTGATGTGTGGGTGTATTTATGCATCTTGGAAAATGAGCACCATATGATGAACGTGCACACTATACAGTGACAAACAGTAGATGTCTGCCAATGTCATGACTCACCATGAAACACATCACTGCATTCCCATGCATTCAGAACAATTATGAATCGGTGAGTGATTCTGAGACAATGACACTATGTGCATGAAACATCTGCTCCAGGCGTGACACATCGTATCACACAAACAGGAAACAGACGGCTGCATTTACCTTAAATTCTTGTGTTAGGGTTATTTCTATATAGACTTTTACCTTAAATTCTTGTGTTCAATTTTCAAGGTCAATTTTTCTAAAGAAACAAACCTTTAATTCTTCGTTATTACTCAGAAAAAAATGGAAACAGTTAATTTAATGTAATAGATGTAATTTTGCTTTTCTGTGTGACAACTTGCCCCGATCTCTCTTAAGCTTAAAATGAAAAATAACTTATTTTTTATTTCTCTCTTCATTTTATTTACTTATTAATCACTCTCTGAAAAAATCATGTTAAACACGCATACTGGAAATAAAACCTCATACGGTAGTAGAAGAAAATGTTGTTTATCCTGCGAAAGAATGAATTTTCATAATGTTCCAAATGATGCTTATCACTTTCATTGCGAGAATCTGAAAGCAACAATTTAACTGAAAGCCTGAAATTACTTTCACCATAAAAGACTGAAACACACAGTCCTTAAATTGAATTATAGGTTCATTTCAAAAGGCCTCCCTGGAGTATCAGACAACGGCAAAAATTACTAGCCATAATTTGAAAATATTTAACGCTTTAAATGAATTGTTTTTTATGCTGACTTTACCCGGCAGCGAAAGAAAAATTGTACTTCCTTACACAGTATGTTCATTTTGAGTGAAAATATTGAGGTCAAATCTCTGCAGACTGCAGGTTTGCAGAGCAAGATGAAACAGCGGTCCCCCTGACGATAAAAGGTGGAAAACTATGATAAATAAAATATTATGGAGATGGCTTCTCCTAATAATTGCATGGTCACAATCAATTTCCTATTACCCTTCTCATTTTGTATATGGGAGTATTATTTGCTGCTGAAAAGATTCACTTTATAAAGCCAGAGACTCCATTTACATATAAAACTGCTCCGGTCCTTCTCGGGGCCCAGAGAATGAAAAAAGCCCATGGCTATGAGGATGAAATTGCGCATGCTTGAGATGCAAATTAGTTTAGCATGTATAGACGGCACAAGCACAATCCTTCTCGCTGCCGCTCTTTCTTTCTGCCAGCCGCCGCAGCGCTTGTCACAGGAAGTGAACTACAGCCGGAACCAAATTGAATCAAATCAGCTATAGCGGCCCCCCGATTAAACGAGCGAAAGCCTACAAAATGATTGTCATATTTTCCAGAGAGCGGCTCTCGCGGTATCTAAAAAGAGATCATTTTTAATAACGGCAAATCGTGGGGTGTGTATTAAGTATGTTAAACAGCGAAACGTGTTGGCATTGAGATGAACTGATTCCACTTACAAGACGTGACACGCTGTAAAATGCTTAGCAGGTTTTCTCTCACACTCTTTTCCCTTCCTGAATGACATCATTAGCGTGAGGAGGAGAGACCCTGTTAGGACGACGCTGACAGGAAGTGTGCGCACACCGATGTGACGCAGTTTAATTACTCTGTTGGCACCAATCGTTCTTTCTCGGAGCGAAAAATGAGTGGAAATGGGGTCCCCTTTTTTTCACAAACGTGAGAAGAGCGGTGTTTACATGACGTGACAGCCTTGTTTTTAATGTAGTATTGCAAGAAGGTGACAGAGAGAGAAGAGTCATAGGTAAAGTGATGCTGCAGATGTGATTCAAAAATGTACAGCAACGTGCAAATGAAGTCAGCGGAAAAGACCGGAAAAAGGGGTGTCGTGGAGAAACTGGGAATCGACCACTAAGGTTTTTGGTGGGGTGGCAAAAAAGTGAAAGAGATATGAGGATACAAAACGAATCCAGAGAAAGACACCCCCCACACACCAACACACACACACACCACAACACACACACACACACACACACACCACACCACCACCCAAGTTCACGTCGATGCTTTTGGTTTGGTAAAGTACAAATTAAGTGACAAACATCAGACGGGTCAGATACATGGTGTAAAAAAAGCTAAATCTACATCTGATAGTCTTAAGGTGACAAAGAAGAGTAGAACAGAATTGAAATCTTTAAAATACCGCTCTGTGATTTATTGACAGTAACTTGCATTCATTAATAAATTCACCAATAAAATGCTATGTGCAATATGAAAATTATAAATAATTAGTAGTTGGACGCGTACACCTGCCTGCCATGAACTTTTTCTAAGAAATTAGTATTATAATTTTAAACCTTTCACTGCAAGTATATAAATGACAGAAAATCTGCATGCATAATAAAAGTCAGAATAATCAAAAGCATCGGAGATGTGAAATCATGTCTGATTTGCAGGATGTCACACTTTTCCAAAAAGTATTTAACTGACCCAGATAAAGAATAACGAGACAGATACTTTTAAATGCCAGAGCATTTGTTAGAAAACAGAATGCACTTAAACGTAATTTTAAGATCAGATAGTGTTCAATTGGACACACCAAGGTCACCTAAAATATATCAAAGTTTTTTATATCACTGTTAAAACAACTTGGTAACATTTGCTGAAGCATTGTTCATTAACTAATATATGTTCAGACGCAGTAAGTTTATTTTTGCTGCATGCTGTCAGTACAAAGCCACCTTATCATGCCTGTAGATCTAACATATTATCCTTACCCACAATTCCGCCCTCGCTGTGGGTCATTGGACTTCAGGGCTGGAAAAGAAAAACGAAATGTGAGTCATTGTGCAAAAAAAAAAAAAGAGCGAACAAAGAGCAGGTCGGTTTTATAGTTTGTTACAGGCCCTTTCCACATTTCCAAGTGCTGGGAGTTTGTGCGCTAGGAATTATGACAGACTGTTTTCACAAGCTCCACCAAAGCCCACAGAGTCCTGCAAAGTGCGAAGAGCTGCCAGCACTGGTGACCTTTTAATTCGACCACAAAGACCCACGGCAGCAACAGGTCCAGCTTTCCACGGATATAGCAAGGGGAAGGATAGAGGACGAGAAGAGAGAGAGAGAGGGAGAGAAAGAAAGAGAACTTGGCCTTTACTAGACTCTTTTAATGTGCCGTCTACCACACAATCATAAAAAGGCCTTTATTTTATGCTAAAGGAAAAACTAATAGGAAATGAATTTTAAAATGTCATGTTTCACTAGGATTTGTGTTTAAAATGGTGGCTGGCCAGTGGGCTTGAATCAGTTGGTAGCTGAATGTAGTCAGTTAACTTCCTCTTTCAAGAGGAAACTAGATATATCTGAACTCACTCAGATTTGGGGAGCTGAAAGCTGTGTGGTGTGGTGTGTTGTGTGTGTGGTGTGTGTGTGTGTGGTGTGTGTGGTGGTGTGGTACTGCATGTGTAAGTAAACAGCTAGTAGGGGGTTGTCACAATTCTTCTACTTCTGACTGTAATGTGTAACCAACTATGTGCTGTGAGCCAACCTCTTTCTTGCTCTTGTCTGTCTGTCTCCCTCTGTATCCAATTAGAATGCTGTCCATACACATCATTTTACAAAGAATGGCCAAAATCCACCATGCGAAAAGCCAAGTCACCAGCCAGGTTTTTCATATTATAGGCGACTGTTCAGTGCTGCTAAACACATCAGCCTTAATCAGGCTCTGAACACAACTAAAGGTAAGAGGCTCAGACCCCACAAGAAACACGTTCACGCATACTATTCGAAGTGGGGTTTTCCAGTTGAATTCGCAATTGTACATGTAGAACTTCACATTGCAGATCATCATATATCATGACACACACACACACAGACGTCAAACAATCACAATAGCAATTAGTGATGGGGGGACTTCAAGGGGTTAAAACACCCAAAACTCTACACTAGGTAACGTAAATTAAATGAATGCAAGTGACCCAAAGCATCATTTTTTGTCTACTACAATTGATTGAACAGAGGTATTTCTTCCCTTTCTATTTTAGCACGTGTGTAAAAAATTCCTGGTCTTTTAATCTTGTGAAAGTTTATCATGAAAAACTTTAATATTGTATTAACCCAAGTTCAATGTCTTGCAACTATATAGTGTCAAAACACTTTGGTGTGTTATTTTTCCAGACGTACCAATAGCACAATTAAAAAATGAATATTTAATAAAACTAAATTATTTATATATAAATATATATATATATATAGTTATATTATATATAGATATGGCGGTGTATATATATAGATGTGTGTGTGTGTAGTGTGGGTTGTTTGGTGTGTGGGTGTGTGTTTTTTCTGTTAATTATTATTTTATTATTGTATGTTCTTAATGTCATGATTATTAATGTTGCATTTCATTAGGACGCGAGTATCCTATTTCCTACCCATAGCTGCCCCGGAAAGATACAGCTTTTGGCTGTTTAAGAGGGTTGTAACAAATTCATTATTAGTTGATATTGTTTCTGTTTATAAGCCACTTTTTCCTTGATGAATATAGAATCAAGATTTTCAGAGAAATTCCACAAATGTATTGCTAAACCTGAATCATACTACACTACACATAGCTGCCCCAAGATACAGCTTTTTGGCTGTTTAAGTTCTGTACAATTTAGGCGAATGAAGGTTTCTATTGCTTCGCTTGGTAAGCCACTCTTTTCCTTGATAGATCAATCTATTGTGAGTGCGGAGATATGTACAAACTGCAATGTTGTGGATGAACCAAATACACACACTGTGTGAACGGTTACTGGTCGAGGAGATCGCATGTTTTTGCTGTCAATTTAATGTTCGCTGTTCTATGATTTTCCAATATGCATCAGCTATTGTGCAGGTGCTGACATTCGACACACACATGCAGGATGTTTTGACACACAGTTGACTGTTTTGCCAGAGGACTGTTGTTGGCTTCCTTGTTCATTTTGTGGCCCCTTGCAGGCCTTCTCAGCTAGCATACACGGCATCATCACATACTTCGAGTAAATAAGAATTTCGTGTTCAGAAGTACGTGGTGGCGCCACATTACGCAGATCTCCTTCAAAGAAGAGGGCCCCAGAGTCAAAGGTTGCGGCTCATCTTGCCGTCATCTTCCGACGTGCTCGGGGCAGAAGCGCCGGGCTCACCATCATGGACGACTAGGGGGGGGCAAATAGGACTAGGATCATAGGGCAAACTCATCCCGGTGCTTGTTCGGCGTCCGCGCATTGAAGTTTACACTGATCTGCAGAAATGACAAGAGAATGGTGCGGGGAAATCCACGGGCTAGAAAAAACAACCGTTGTGCATGTAAGCGGAGTGGAAGGTGAAGGGTTAGACAAAAGGACGCTTGCTACCGGCCCATCTGCTGTGAAAAGCCCCTTTTAGTGTTTGTCCGTGTCACCTGATTGTGTCGTTGATTAGCTCTGGTTTGGCAAAAAGGCCAAAGTGTCTGTAACACCACACCCAGGTGTAAGGCGTAATAATAAACTTTAATGGGTAAGCAAAAGGGGCCGTGGTGGCGGTTTTGTGTGAAGCCATCATAGTTTGGGCACACAGTGACTAGTCCGTGAATTAACGGTGTGATATTTTACTTTGTTTGTGTTTTTTTACAATGATATTTGGGTTTGTTTGTGGTGCATACTTCGTTGTGGTCTATGTTTGTAGTCTTTTAGGTGGGTATGGGGTATGTATCTAATTTTGTACGAGATTATATATATATGCATGTGTGATAAGCTTTTCTATGTCTCTATACACGTTTTAGTTTTGGTATGTGGGTTTTTGTTAAAGTTTGATTGGATGAACAACCTTGACAACAAAATATATGACAAGCAGATTCATCAGCTGAGAACAACCACTATATATATATATATATATATATATATATATATATAAATATAGTGAAAGTCAAAAACCCGAACCATGTTCTTTTATTTGACAAAACGATTTTGGCCGTTTTCAAAAAAAAGAAAAAAGTGAGAGAAGCAAAAATTACCGAGAAAAAGAAAAACAAGAAAGAAAGAAAGAACACTTCAAGAACATCAACTGGCACAACTATGAAAACTGCAGAATTAGGAACTGAACCAGATGGGATTTTTTTTTTTTTTTTTTTTTTAGATGGGATTTTTTTTTTTTTTTTTTTTTTTTTTTGGATGAAAAGCCCCAATGGATTCTAAAAAAAAAAAACTCCAATGAAGCGGCTTGCATGAGTTCACCCGAGGGAAGAGGTATGTGCATAAATGTTTCGATAGATAACCCGGTGGGGTCGCAACGAAGACACTGCACAACGAATATAGTCCGACTAGTTGTGGGTGGTGGGGTGCCAAGAAGGAGTGAAAGATGTGAACCGTGATCCCGCGGGAGGGGAATTCGAGTGGTGACAAATGCATCGAAACAGCAGACTCAGGATTGGATCACAGAGTAAAGCTTAGGGGGTGATACAAGAAATTGTAGCAAACGGTCCAGCGGGCACGAGAACGGGGAACAGCAGGGGCGGCGCGGGATGACAGTGGTGCGCTCTAAATGAGGTAGTAGAGAAGAAAAGGATGCAAATGCGAAGGAGAAAAAGGAGAAAAAACACATGTGACAACACAGATAACTTATCACTGGCTGTAAAAGTGAATAACGTATTAGCATTGTGAGAGGGGATGAAGATAATGCAGGGTGTGCCGTCGGTTGGCAAAAAAAAAAGAAGAAAGAAGCCAAGATGATAATTAATTTAAAACTGGATTAGTGATGTGAGGAAGCATGCGATATCCAGTGGAGCAGGCCGAGGGTGAGTGCGCGTTAGCTGGGAAAATTCCCTTTTTTTGTTTTTTGCGGGACAGTGTGACACTCCCTTTCTCACACTGGACCCTGAGTCCCGAGGGCGATCGAGGTTGCTGTGGACAATCATAGTTAGGATGTTCTCCTTCTCTCTCGCTATGCCGGAGGCAAGATGAGACTGCACTTTTTTTGCGGCTAATGTGGATAAAGGCACACCCCTCGAAAGCAGTTGACCCTAGATCTCAACGGTTGGACACATCGGGGCTAAGGCAGGAGCTTCATTAGAGTCAACCACTCCACAGGCCTGGCAAACAAGGGGCCGGTCGGAGGAGACGGGCCCCATATCAAACATGCTCCTCAGGCTGAAGAGTGGGTAAATGTCAGAGGGGAAAGTGTTCCCGGATAACCTGCACGCACATTCGCCAGTCTAATTAACCCAGAGCCGTAGAACGAGGGGGAGGTGGAAGGATATGACAAAAGAGCCGTGATGACTTACATCAGCGGTACATCTGCTACTCTACACATTTGCCTTCTAGGGATGCTGGTAATGTCAAACTCAAATAGCAAAAAAGATAGAGGGGTGTTCCAGAAAGAGACCCAGCAGGATTCAAACATAACCATGTATTCGTATATTTTCATTAAAACTGGCAAATAAATTGCTGATCAATTTCCATGAATAATATAACTTAAATTAATTCTGACTTTTGGACAACAAAATCACTTTTTTTAGTGTTGTTGAGCTAAATTATATAATTATTGTCAGATTTTATTGCTGATTTGGAATATAATACAGATTTTGTAAAATCATGTAGGCTCATTTTACAGTCTTTATCTGGAAATTATCTAAACTTTATGTGCAGTTGTCACAAATGTTTTATTGGACATCAACTCTATCGCATGTCTGCAAATATAATAACTCATCCAACATATTTAATTTGTGCTGCAAAACTTGTCAGTTAATTGTCTAGTGCCACCAAAATTAAATGTTTTATGATCATGTGAGTCACACTGGACCTTTTTGCTGACTGTCAGTTTGTCTAGCTAGTCAGTTCTAGTACACAGAAAAACAATTGATTTTGTAGCATGCAAACAGTATGTCTGACAGAGTTTGATAATTGGAGAATTTTGCATGTGATAAATTTGTGAAGAATCAACTCATCAGTTTTGATCAGTAAGCCATGTGCATTTAGTAAATGTGCAAATTGTGGACAGCTGTTCTTACTCTTTTGCAAACATGTGACAAAACGTGCAGTTTGCTTAAATTAATAAGAAATTGTGAACAAGAAAGAGATCTCAACTTACTTTTAAGAACTTAATCTCATTCAAGAATTGAGCCAAAGTGATCTGAGTGCATTTCCGAGATGACCACCTTAAAAGGAATTTGGCCCATTCAAATAGCTTGTTTTGAAAACACGCTATTGTAAAAACATGTTCATCACTAGTTTAAAGGTATGCATGAACGTTACTCCTGTTGTAGCTTTGGAGAGAATCCTTTCTAGTTCCTGTTAGAGGCTGAATAAACTGTCCAGAGCAACTGCATGACTCACAGATTGATAAACATCCAGAAGTTTCTTAAGCGACCACTGTATGCATTTCTCTGAGGCACTGAGGGATTTGACGGGGCAGCACTGACACTCCGTCTTCCATTCTCTCTTTCCATCATAGCTGTGAACTCCACCTCTCGCTCGCACATCTAGTTTTTTATCTTTTCTGGGCACTTCCTGTGGGCACCTGGTTTGCTAATTGCCCAGCATCTAGGGTGCTGGTTTGCCAGGCCTTGAGCCAAATTTATGAAAGGTAGGCCCAATTCAACCTGTCAAACACATGAGAAGTGGCGGTCATCACGAGACCTTCACCGCATTTCCTGTTTGGCCGGCAATGAAGCATGGTTCTAATTCATGCGCTTGCTGCACTGCAAATCAAGGAGTGAACGGTATGTGTATGGACTGGTAACTGTGTTGGTCCTGCATCAGGAGCCTGATGCCAAGAAAGAGTCAACTGAAGTGCGCGGAAGGACAGCCACGGGTCAGACCCTTGGCAAGACCAAGGGGCAACACAATGAGATTCTTTGGTCAGCGCCTCCTGGAAGAATCTGCTTTGGTGTCATTTCAAGACGGTAAAAAGGTGCCAGGCCTTTACTACAACTTATTAAATGAGTTCGGGGGATCAAGAAAAATCGCAATTCCTCATTTACTATGCTTTGTGGCTCAATTCTCTGTCATAAGGAGGGTACAAGACAAATATGAAAGGATTTTATGATTATTATAAAAAATGGGAAAATATAAAAAGTTTTGTCTTGACCATTATCAAGCTTTTTAAAACTATTAAAATTATATTAGATATAACCTTAATCTTGCTCGTTCTCTATAGTGTTGTATTTCTTGGCAAACAAAGAGACTGATCTAGCCTTTCGATAAGCATAACATGTAGTATTTTTTTGGTTATATGGGAGATTGAAACATAAACGTGTTATGTTTGGAACCGACAGGTGTTCAAAAGGAAGGTAGAAAACTAACAAATGTCATTGTGGTAATTGGGGTGTAACACATCAGTCGGTTTTAACCATGCTGAGTAGTAATGATGCGAAAATTCCACCTTGGAGTTTTTGTGAGCCTAACCCAATCATTACCTTCAGAAGACACATGAGCCACCCTCCCAACGACTGCAGAACTACAGAGACATCATACCTATCCACTTTGGAGCCTCGCTAAAGCAGCGTGACTCCTGACGGGGGGAGCTGTCCTCCCAGGCCCTCCCGTCCCTTGAATCCAACAGACAGCGTTAATGACCCTAGATTGGGGGGGGCAATACGTAACAGGTGAATAGGACGGGTCTGGAGGCCAGGCATGGATGCTTTTAAGTCTTGCCAGTGTATCCGCAGCACAATATGCTTTACAAAGCCCACCAGAAGCAGACCATCCGTATACGCCGCGCCTACAGCCCACCACCACGCTCACAAAACACTGGATACTCTTCCGGGAAGGTATCTTCATGGCATACACAATACCATCGCACCCAACTAAGACCCACAATCGCAACACCTCACAGGTGCCGGAACTGACGTAACTCCCGCCCCCCCCACTAAGAGGTGGTGGGTGCAAGGGGATCAGTGTGTCCCACCCCGGTCCTTTCCTAAAGCGGCTCTCCAAATCCATGTTTAGTGGCTGCTGCAGATAAGCACTAAGCGCAGACTGGACACTATAATAGACCGTACTGTCCCTTCTTTCAATTGAAGGCTATACGTAGAAAAGCATAGGTCCAGCTCTATTAGTGTGTTGTGTTTTAGGTAAACTGGAGATCCTGCCCTCCCCAGCAGTGAACAAACCACCCTCAATCATGGGAAAGAAACACTTTCAAAGTGGGGTTTCCTGTGATTATGTACTGCGTGCTTGTTACACAACAACAAAAAAAAATAATTAGAAGCAAAACGACAAAAAAGAAGGCAAATGAGTATAAGCTCCGAGTACTAACAATTACTAAAAGAAAAACATGTGAACAAAATACAAGTTAAACGGAAATAAAGTGAGGGTAAACTAAAGATAAATAGTAGATGAAAATTCAAAGCGTGAATTAAAAACAAGTGGATGACGACAAACATTCAACCGTATCATGAAAATTTAACATTAAATAAGTGGAAGTAAATGTACTAAGATGACTAGGAAGGTACTTAAATAAAAAAATATAAATATTAGATGAAAAACGTATCAAATGAAATAAAAACAGTGAATTGTTTTTGCATTTTCTAAAATTTTCATTATACTTGTAGACAAACTTAAAATTACAAAAACCAAGGAATGAATTCTGAACTAGCAATATTAAAAAAATAAAGGCTGACAAACGTCACATGAACAAAAGTACTAACAAACTTGTAGAGGTAGATTTATTGAGATTAATACTAAAAACATATATTGTGATTTGGATTTAATAAATGATATAAAATTAAAATTAAAACTGGACCAACAAATGAGAACATCATTTAAAAATATTTATTGGAATGATGAAAATATAGTAAGTAATTATTATAGTCAACACATATCTGCAAAAAAAAACAAAAAAACAATGCACTCTGGGATTCCTTTACTACCAATAAGCTGGCCGTTAGAATGTGTCCCAACACAATAAACTAAAAAAGAGTAGCTAAGCAAAATATTGTTGATTATAAGGCTTCCCACACTCACTGAATACCTGAAAATCTGATTTTCAATCATGGGAAAAGCTGAAAGGCATGTACTGTTCTAGTGTAGTGTGGACTACAAGATTTTTATTGTATTTATTATTATATTGATTATTATGATTACGTTATCGCTTATTAATTATTATTATTCTTAAGTTATTATTATAGTTGCTAAAAAATTTCCTTAAGTAATCATTTAACCGAAATATGTGGGAACTGCTCGCCTAACCTTTACAACAAAACCCTTTGAGTGCCATTTAAAAAATAACATATAATGGTAGGTGGGCCGTATTCAGATGCTAGGTTTTGGTTGATGCCCGAAGCTAATTGAGGAGTGTTATGAGCAAGTCCATGTGGGAAAAATAGTCGAGCGCAGACTCCAGAGATTACAATACATCTTGACAGACAGAAAAAAGGAGTGTGTTTCTTTAAGGCCTCTGCATTGCATCATAGGTCAGGCCACAGCTGCAGGCACATATCAGTTCCACTGAAGAGTGGCGGCATTGCAGGCTTCCCTCTGGATGAATTGTGAGGTCCTGTAGAAAAGCCATGCAAGTCGGCAAGCGGCCAGGGAAAAGAGAGAGAAGAGAAGCGGAGGGACGGGTGGCGTTATATCGACCATACGGGCCAAATGAAAATCTCCAGCAACGCGATAGTGAGGCTCACAACAAACAAGACTGCGATTGACTGAAATTCATAGACAACTTATGCAATGGAATGAGAACACTCTGAAACAGAATAAGGAGAGCCAATAATATATCGCCCGAGTCAATGAGTGTTTGAGAGCTGAGGAGAGCGACGGTATTAAAGATGAATCGAAGACAAATCACAATGAATGTAGCACACATGTTCAATGCAGGCATTTTCCAGGTGCATTGAAGTCGAAGGGGGTTGCTAATCACACTAATCGATATGCAAATTTAAAGTACAAACCAAAACGGCACTCCATCGGGCTGTGACAATACGCCTATGTTTTAAAGTACTATTAAAGTCGTATTAAAACACAGGTTTCTCTCACATGCTGGAAATCAAAGTCTTGTGGACTTTTATTTGAATATTACCAGAATGAGAAAGACATGAGGACGAGGGAGAATAAATAAAACAGGTATACAATGTTCACCAATGGCCTTGCAATACTACGGAAGTTTTAATGAATCATGATGGGTTTGTAGGTTTTGTAGAACAGGCCAGAAAGGTCTTTGGGAGCTCGCATTAATTATTATGGGATGTTTGTTTACCTGGACGTGATTGCAGATACAGTCATTCTCAGGAATAAACAGAGGAGAGGAAGAGTTTTCCTTTAGTAGAGGCAACCAATAGGCTGCTGTTTATGGATTTATTTATATTGTTAGTAATCGTCCATAAGACTGAGTACCTGGAAACCTTACATATATTATTATAGTATTATTATTATTATTATTATTATTATTAGTATTTATCCTCAATGCCACCATGGCTTTTTTCAGAAGGAGACATTGTATCTTAAGTATGTTGTTACACAGTAAGATTGTTCCTGAGAATTAAGTGCCGTGGATTGGTAGATCTTTGGTGCTATGGGACATGTACACCCCCCCCCCTCTGTGTATACTCCACATTCACATCGAGCCCTGCTGACCTGCACGTTCCCTCCGCGTCCCTTTAAACATGACAGCTGGTCTTACTGTGAGCGTTGGGATAACTCATGCAAAACAAGATCGATAGGGACATGGGCCTGCGCCCATCTGCCGTCCGACTGTGTTCCAAAAATTTGGCGTATACAAACCGCAAAGGTCCCCAAAATGACCCTGCGATACGTCAGAGAAAACCAATGAAGAAGGCTGCGCTCGATGAAGTTGAAACGTCAACATGAAGCCGCTTCAGTCTTCATGAACAACCTAACGAGCATTCAACCTGGCAATTAACCTGTCTAATTCAGAGAAAATAGCCAAAGTCTGTAGAACTTAAGCTTTTTATAACATCATCCTTATGGTGGCAAGCTGTTACATTGGCAATTACCACAGAAAATAGTTAGTGGCATTTGGTCAGAAATAATATGGGGCAAAACATAGTATGATGGTTTAAAAACAAGTATTAGTGCTGGGATTGGTTGATTTTATATTTTGTATTAATGCTGTGGTAATTTGAGTTGTAATTTTATATGAGTTTTTAGGTATGACTACTTTATTTAGGTGGATGAACCAGTCTGTTTTGTCCTTAGAGAATTACAGTGGGTCTGAACGGGAATTGGAAAATTTCAATGGTGCAGGGTTTGACACAGACAAGGTTCCCTAGAGATTTTTATCACGATAGTTCCCCATGTACAGTGATTAATTCTTTGTGGTTAGAATCCTTTGCATTGCCTCTTGACTGATAGACTTCCATGGTGTATGTAGTGATGACTGAACGTGCTAAATTAAAGGTTAGTTCACCCAAAAAATGAAAAGTAGGCGATGCGTTACCCCCAGGCATACTAGGTGTATAGACTGTCTTCTTTTTCAGGATGATTCAAGTCTGAGTTATATTAACAAATGTCTTTGATCTTTCAAGCTCTATACATGCAGGTCAGCAGGTGTTTGAGTCTATCCAGCCAAAAAAAGTCAAATAAAAAAAAGTGTCTCACACAGCTCCGGGGGGTTAACAAAGCCTCCGGTAGCGGTCCAATGCTTTTTGTTGTAAGAAAAATCTCCATATTCAAAAATGTAATAAAAACGTAATCTAGCTGGCGCTCACTTGTGTGTAAACTAAAGCATGTGTATGGGTTTGCATGCACAAAGCTGACCATCATACGGAATGCCCCCGAACTGCTTTCCAACTTACAAACAGTAGAGCGCAAGCTTGATTCAAGTGCATTATTACTTTTGAATAGGTATTATTTGCTCTTACAAAAAACATCGAGGTCACTAAAGGCAGGCCTGGCCTTTGTTCACCAACCACCCACACCCCCCGCCCTTCCGCGAGTCGTGTGAGGACACTTTTTTTTGTGGAAGGGTGCTTTTTTATTTCACATCTTTTGGACTGAAGAAATGCAAACAAACTTCTGACTTCAATGGAAAGATTAAAGAACATTTTTAATATAACTCGCTGAAAGAAGGAACTTCAATACACCTAGGAATGCCTCGGGCGGTGAGGTAAAACGCAGCGCGAAGGTTTCATGTTGTGAGTAGAACTCAACCCTGTAAACAAGCTAGTGTCCATTAACAATTTGGTTCTTTCAAATGTTTGGTTTTTGAGCCTAATGTTTTTGCGGGTTGCCAAAATTTCAACACATCACTTATTGTCAGTGCATTACTGTACTGTGATTATACATGTACAATGTTATTCTACCAAGAGTGTCCTAATGTTGTGCATAGAGAGCTTAACATCGCCTTTGAACTTGTTGTAAATAAGCAGTCGTTTTTTGTTAAGAGCAGGAAAGGTACAAGGAAAGAAACTGGAACATGATAACTAAGCCAAATCCGCAGCTCTTGTGCCATCTAACAAAGGGTTGCCCATCATATGATATTCTTGAAATCTTTACATGTGTAATTTTAAAACACATTACGCTATGCACTGACTTCCTATTTTATTTGAATTTTACGACATCTTTGGTACGTGTCCCTCCCTTACAGCAGCCTGCCAGCGCGCCTCTATCCACCAACAAAGCGTTTTGAAAATCAGTGATGCTTTCAGACACACTTTAATGATGACTGGAAAATGGCAATTCTTCCTTATAATAGATTCCGATTATTTTCAGCATTATCTCTCCATGCAAATTAAAATCTTACTGTTATTCCACAAAATTCCCAGGATTAATCACTCTACAAATTATATGATTACTGTCTTGAAATGGTGAAGTAAAAAGCTGTCGCTGTTGTTGATGGGAGGGAAGCTGTGTGTTTTTCTGTCTTTGCGCTCCGTCTCTATCGCACGCGCAACACCCAAAACCCCTTTTTGAGCTATCTATATGCAGATCCAGGTAGAAAGTTAATTAACCCAACGCTTAAGCTAATTATGATAGCAGAAATGCTATGCACGAACCAACACTTTCAGGCAGACAGCTGTTCCAGAATTTTCATTTGCTAATCATTTGCCTTTTTTGCGGAGCATATGGTAGGTTTTCATGCTATCAGAGGCACAACAAGCAGCTAAGAATCATTAACTAAAAACAATGTGAAATAACATCAGGGGTAGCTTTAGCCAGACAAAAAGCCGAATCCTTAGCCTATAAAGAAAATAATCATTGTTTGTCAGCCCTTGCCACTTAGAAATTTAAGCGGATAGC
This sequence comes from Cyprinus carpio, assembly GCF_018340385.1. NCBI lineage: Eukaryota > Metazoa > Chordata > Actinopteri > Cypriniformes > Cyprinidae > Cyprinus > Cyprinus carpio. The sequence continues at coordinate 21,873,674 of NC_056583.1, forward strand.
ACAAGTGTATGTGTGGAATGAATCCTGATACGCCAATGAATTGTTTATATTTATATGCAAATGAGGGGGCATGTTATTGTTTATGCGTGCTATGTTAATAAGACAAGGGCCTATGCTTGAATATTTAAGCCTGGTTGTATCAAAACACATTTTCTATTAATCAATTAAATGCATTTTTTTTTTCTCTCTTCACAGAACATTTTCAATTTGATGGTTTGTAAGGTCATGTTTGTTTTTAAAAGAAACACTTGAAAGTCTAATTAGTTTTTTTCACATGTGTTACAGGAGATGACACAGATGGACTGAATTAATTTGGTTCCCTCCATTTCCCGGAGACAGGAAAGCACAAACAGGCGCACACAGGGAACAACACCACATCACGGGCTTGTCCTCCTGCAACCGCTGCGCTGTGTTTTCTGTCCTGAGGAACAAATGATGCAAGGTCAGTGTTTGCCTTTAATCTTGTCAGCTTATGTTGTGATGACATCTGAATTCAGTTCTTAATGTGTGTATATACCATTAAAGTTATGGCAATTAGTGAAAAACGGTAGATTTTAACCTCTTAAATAAGTCTGGTTTGTGCCAAACTAGCCACATTACCATAAGATTTAACGGGATAGTTCAACCGAAAAAAAATTTCTTCTTATTTCTCTTTAATTGCCATGCAGTTAAAAGTGTGTGTGTGTGTGTGTGTGTGTGTGGGTGGGTGGGTGGTGTGTGTGTGTTTGTTTGTGTGTGTGTAGTGTGTGTTGTGTGTGTGTGTGTGTGTGTATTGGCAATTTGGATTCAAACTTGGCTGTGTCAAGTTTTATATCTGGACCCCCTTAGTGTAAATCATGACTAAAAGGGGATTTTTGAAATTGTATCTGCAAACGTGACAATTTCAATTAAGAAAATTTAAATTAAGGTATAGTTCAATCAAAAATATTTTGAAAACCGTCTCAGTGTTTTTTTTTTTGGTCTGTATAATGGAAGTCAATGTCTCCAATGGGCTGTTTGGACTCTAACATTCTCCAAAATGGCTTGTTTTGTGTTTTGAAGAAGGAAAGTCATATGTTTGGAATGACATGAGGGTAAATACTCTCTCTCTATTTGCGTGGACTAACCTTTTGAGGCATGGTGTCATGTAATCTGATGATGCCAGGCACTTCTGTCAAAGAAGTTCTTGTATACATACAGTATGAATTTGTTATGTGTTTTCATCTGATTTCTTTTTAAAGCTGCATGTAACCGGAAACTATCTCTTGTTTTTGTGCAGTGCCGTAGGACAGGTGGGTAGGTGGTTGTAGGAAAGTTGATAGAAAGAAGTAGGCAAAGTAGAAAGCAGGAAGCCAGAATTACCAGAAGTCCACATAATAAACATACAGAACGTTTACATGTTCATGCGTGTTATAAAATGCACATATGCATAATTTAACCCCTCTGCGCTTCACCGAACCCTTTAAAAATTCCATCCAAATTAGAAAATGTGCTGGAAATAAGTGACTTTAGCTGGGAGTGAGTCTTAGTGACTGATATCAGGATCTCTTCCCAACACTCCTTTAGCATGTGACATGGAGCTCTAAAAACATCTCCGCCTTGGACCTCACCGGCGAAATTGCCTCTGTTGGCGCCTTCACTCGCCAGCATTGGATGACAGATAAATTGATCGAAATATTGGAAAATAATATCCTGCCCAAACTCGTTGAACTCTGATTTCCAGTGAATTTTTCATACGGGAACAAAATGAAAAACGGTTTTGATGTGTTTTTCCTTCCTCCCTTTCCTACACAATTATGTAGTGCTCATTTGCAATAAAGTCGGCCCATACATCAAACGCTGTGTGTGCTGTAAACAGAATGTGGTGTTTTTTATTTTATTTTATTTTTTTCACTGGTCCCAAATCATTGTAAGCACAGGAAGTCAAGTAGGGAGTCTATTGGCCTGAAAATAATGTTGCCGAGCTTCAATAAATCTATAAATCTGACACTGCCCTTCAGGGCCTCATTAGACACAGAAATCTTTATTATAGTTAGTGTTGCTGGTATCAGTTAAAAGAAATCATCTTTTGAAGCTTGTCAGAGGCATTGAATTAGAAGCAGATGTCAGATGAAGAAGCAGAATAATTTTTGAAGATCCTCTTTAAGCTGATAAAGAATTGGACACTTTTCAGGCTGCTTGTGAAATTTGGCCCTTATTTAACTAGACAGATTAAATTGGACAATGCTGTTACTTTTTTTTTTTTTCAATATTTGAAGTGAATCTGATGGTAAGGTAGCAAGATATTGTCAGCCTCCCTCATAATGTGCTCTTTAATTTGGGCTTGACTAATTTCAATCTGAAATGCAGCCTTGTTGTCTACAGCCTACATAGGCAGCATCTTAACCGAAATGGATCCTCACAAGTGACTGATTAGGAGCGCGCTATATAGGCATTAGGGAATTAGGAAAAAAACTCAAATAATTGAATTCAATAGCGTTTGACTGTTAACTAAGCTCGCACAATACACACTCTTTATTATGCAAAATATTAAATTTTTACTTAACCTGAGCTCTTTTTTTTTTTTTGGTCAGTAATTTGCTATAATATAAATTCCAATGTGATTTGTTTTATGTGTTCTGTACTGAAAAACACAATGACAGATATAAGATAATATATTATATTATATTATATAAAGCACAGATATTAATTAAATATTAATGACAATAAAAAATCTAAAATAATATTATTGTACAGCTTAATTAAAAATTTTGACGTGTCTGTAAGTGTACACACACACACACACACACACATACACACATGTGCACATTAATAATTGATACATTTATCAACATTTTTACACTGTGCTTGATGCAGTGCATTCTGGGATTCCTTCTGTATTTAGGATACATGCTACATTCAAATTAGTGGGGAAAAATAATAAAATAAATAAAAACTTAGACATGAGTGGCCTGTAACCCTTTTAAAATTTTGTTTACTGTATGTAGTCTGCTCACTAGGTTTTGTAACAGAGCCTCTGCACGTCTCTCTCTCCATCTGCGAAGTGAAGTTTCAGTGACGGATGTTTGTGGCAGGAAAGACCTCTGTCACAGGAAAATGAGGTGATCTATCATTTTAAGATATGGTCTTCATATACTGTTTACTCAGAGATATCACTTGCCTCAAGCCAATTTTGACTGGGGACATTTTGTGATATAGCGGTGATTTGTATGGTATCACAGCAAACAATAAAAGCAACCCCTGAACTGAAAACAACAACATACACACTAATACACCCTTTAGATTCTGGTCTCCCGCCGTGTTCGTACAATTTCAAGAAGTCCTGCTTATATGCCGAAACAAATCGCATCCTGGCTGCATTCTTTCTCTTGCTTCTAGGTGAATTTCCAACACATCCAAACTGATTTCCCTTATAAGGACCCTTCCTATTCAGTGAGCAATATAAATGGTCTGTGCTAGAAGCCACCAAGCAGTCTTGATAAAGGCAGAGATCCTAGTGACAATGTAAAGTGCAGGGTTTCTCTTTTTGCTTTTCTGCTACACCGGCCAGATATGTGTAATGACTGTGATAGTGTTGAACCATGCACATTTCCCCCCATCTATCACACAAACACACACACACACTCGCGGGCCTGTATATCCTCAGCCCCAACATCATCTTCTCTCAGCAGTTTTATTTGTCCCTGGACGCTGGGGAATAGTGAGAGGCCTCTAATATACTGTAGGTGTGCTGGTGATACTACAAACTTATTATGTAGTCGCTGTACAGCTTTATGATTGGTGTGGCATCAGACTAGACAGATGCATCTGGTGTAAATTCTAATTCAGCCTCCTGCTTTGTTCTTTTTGATGAATTAGGAGTTCTTCTGGCTGCACGTTTGACCTGTGGGTGGACTTACATGGGATCTGTGTAGAAAAACCACAGAAAACTCATTTCTGCATACCATTCAGAGGGTTCTTTACATCTCCCTGCATGTGTATTATGTATTTCATCTAATTTGACAATGCTTTCATCTAAAAAAAAAAAAAAAAATAATAATTGAAGAACACGGCCAGGTCTTAACTCGCACCAGAATAAAAAAGAAACACATGAGAAATTATATCTTGCATTATATGAAAATATAGAACAATGAATTTAATTTAATTTAATTTAATTTAATTGAATTTAATTTGTTTACCTCTTACATTATATATATATAAATTATGAGTTATTATTATTATGTAAATCATTTATTATGTAAATAATTTATTTTTGAATCTTTTGCCTGTTACGGGTATACGTCACTGGGTAACACATTTGCAGAATCCTAACAGAATCTGACCTGCCCGCAAACACTTCTGCTAGTTAGTGTGTTTACATGATGTTTAAGAAGACTGTGTTCAAGGATACCACAGAAATACAATTCTAACCTTTTGTTGTGTGCATGTCATTTTACCAAGGACTGATTCTCTAATCTTGGCTTTTATCTTTTTTGGCTTCTTATCTTCTTTATTTGGACTAACAAGCTCTCTGAACCACATCCTGTTAGTAGTATGATTAATACATTGTGTACATTTTCAATTGAGTGCTCAAAAAAAGTTTTTGTGCTAATATGTGATTTAGGCTACACCTAGTGCAGCTTTAGCTTTCCAGTTAAAGCACAATATTACTGTCTTACTGAAGTAGTTCTGATAATTCGCTTCTGCGAAACCCGCTATTTCCTAAGAATGTGTTGATTATTGTAGACTGATGTTGATCTAATGACTTTGTTTAATAGTTAAAGAATGTAGTGTAGCACACAGACTTTATAACCAATATGAAATGTCTGTTTATTGTGCTGTACTGGCAGTTATTAGGGTTAATGCGGGAAGAGCGTCTTTTTTATCAGGCTGCTGTGCCTGTGATACAACTGTTCTGCTTTCTGAATAAAAGTTAAGACAGAGCGTCTTTTGTCTGTCGTTCTTTAAACATTACAGTAGACATATTTTTGGTTTACAAACTGTATTGTTTCATCAGTTAGTCACGTTAGCACTCGGCTAACATATCCACCAAGTGTTCACAGTTAGCAGCTAAAACTTTAGCTGTGGGCATGATTCGCTTGCATAAGTGTTTTTGTATTTTATTTCATTATTATAAGAAACAGATTGGAGCACTATATTACTGTTTTTATGTAATATATATATATATATATATATATTATATATATTATATATTATATATGTATAAACAGCAATCCCATTCCGAGGTGGTACATACTGTGAGTTCTTATAGTGTCAGACGTGTGGTTTGCTTTCATAAGTTACGTATGGCTTACTGGTGCCATGTGGCATTTCATATGTCCGCCAGAACTACGTACCATCTGTGGAAGTGTTTCCAGAATCAACTGTTTCTTCCATATTTCAGCTATAACGCTTCATGGCTCTGGGGTCGAAGCAGGCCTTTCCATTACCGCCTTCCTGATGTCTGTCAACATAAGCTTTTCCAGAGTTAATGATCCAAACTAATGTAACAAAACTCAAGAAGGGTGTTGCATTGCATTTTAATCAGTATTATTCAGTTTAATTATAAAAAGGGCAGTATGATGTTTGTTAAGCAATCCATACCCTAAGTCAATGTAGCAAAAAACAGACATTAAGTATGCATTACGCTGTGGTTAATAAAAATTACATGGCTGATGTATACATGCTTACTTGGCATATTTCCCTATAATATTTGATTTGCTAATGGAGCCATGTCACAATGAACAGTAAATACATTTACAAAATAGTGCTTAAAATGAAATCTTCATATCTGGATGTTTGCAGACCCTTTGTGATTTTGAGTGCCAAAAAGGGTCATTAGCAGATTTTGTGCTGTCAGTCTGTAGACTTGGTCCAAATGATTTCTCCAGATTCATTTCAGTAGGGAGCCCCGGGTCGGGCCTCAGTAGCTCGTTAACTCGCTGCACTGTGACAGTTTCACAATGATTAATTAAAACACCTTTAACCACATAATGTCACATGGAGTCTATTTTAACAACTGACCTTTCTGCACCCAAAACAGAGTGCTTTACCATACATTGAATGACTCTAGATATATTTGAAAAAAAAAAAAAAAAAGTAAGCCAAATATATCCTGACCTTGCTTTTTGTGATATTTAATTATAAAATAATTTAATGATAATTTTAAATATTTATAAAGAAGTATCTCATGCTCACCAAGGTTGCATTTATTGGATCAAAAATGCAGTTAATACAGTAATATTGTGAAATATTATTAAATTTTAAATAACTGTAATATTTTATAAAATGTAATTTTATTCCTGTTATGTAAATCTGAATTTTTGGCATCATAAACTCCAGTCTTTAGTGTCACACGATCCTTAAGAAATCATTCTAATATTGAAAACAGTTTTGCTGCTTAATATTTTGGTGGTAACCATGATTTTTATTTATTTATTTATTTATTTATTAATTTTTTTTTTTTGGATGTCTTGAGTAATAGGTAAGAACAGCATTTATTTGAAATATACATAGTGTACTATGTTCTGTTTGTAGCTCAACAGCTTCTGTTATGTGAAAGAACTGTATGAATGTTCAACCAAACTTCTCTTTTTTGTGTTCCAAGGAATAGAGTCACATGGATTTGGAAAAACCATAAATGATGAAAAGAATTATTGGGTGGTATTTTTTTAAAGCAAACTGCAATTGTGAGCACACTCCCAGTAACAATTATCTCATAAAAAGTGTAGATGGAGTGGATTTTTTTACAATTTAGCTCTAAGCTGAAGAAAATGCATTAAACGGTGGTGGATGCTTTATAAGCTGTGGTAGCATGGAGTAACCTACGTGTGGAATGATTGGATCATTGGGGACCTATTGTGTAATTTCTTCCTCATTTTAGTCCGTGCTAATATGGCATATGCGATTAGGTCTGTCTTTGGGAGCTAGCAAAGGCCTCCAAATCAAATTTGGGTTCTTGACCAGAATACCAAAGCATATTAAACCCAGAAATGATCTAGTGATGCAAATCATTAAACACATTTGCATTTGCTTACTGAAGCCTATCGCAGAAATTAAACTCCTGAACAGAGAGCGAAAGTGAGTGTGGGGGAAGAGAGAAAGAAAAAAGTGTAAGGTGAGAATAGGTAGATCAGAAAATGTGTCTTTGTTCTTCAACATTTCTGTTCATTTTTAAAGAAAATGACAGGCCTATATCATTGCACTCATTCTGAAGACATCATGAGTCATGAACAAATTAAGATATGAATTAATTTATTTCACAGGGAATACTTTTTGTTCTTTTACTGATCTTAAGTTAATAATTCACGAGTGATCTTGCAACCCCTTTGACAGACATTGAGAGTCTATTCCAAATCCTAGTGAGATGCCTTGCTGTCTACACCCTACAAAACGAGGCAACTACCTTCTAAGGCTGCATCCAAACTGGAAATGGGAATTACATAAGGGCCTGTTTTGTATCATTCTACATAGACATCAACTTTCCATGCACACTAATAGATCCATGCACAATGGATTCCAATAGAGTTGGGTGTTGTTAGCATGCTGTTACAAATACAGTTCTCTAGTATGCATATAAATACTTAAACACACATACATATACTGTCTGTGTAAAAGCATGTAAGAGAATTACTAAATTTATATACAGTATAGCCATAACCCAACCAACACCAGTAGGTATTTGGCGAAAAAACAAATGATAAAGACAAACCGAACACTTTTGAAAACATATCACGTAACAGTTGGCTAATAATCATCCTGTGGCCTCTTAAAGTTTTTATCAATTATGTAGTGATTTAAATTAGTCACAAATGGTAATTCGGCCACAACCGTTATGAGCAGAAAGTTCCATCAGTTCCCCATATTGAGCGAATCTGGCTAATAAACTGTTTACGATTCACCACGCTTGAGTATCTGCCCTCCATCCATTGTCCGCAAGGCTTACAGGAGGCTGACATTGAAGAGAAGGGTGATCTGGAATGATTAGCTTTTCAGCATCTCAACGTGTTTGTCAATTACCAGCAATAGATTTCCGACATCACAAAATCTGACAACGCTGGGCACACTTGTCAGATCTGCGTAATCCAGCTACTAGGTGGCTGCAGGGTGGCTGGGGTATCTGAGAGTTAAGGGTCCCGACTGCTGCTGCTCCCTCTTCCAAATATAAATAAATATACCTGCCTGAACAATTTGGAATTACAATAAGGATCCTCAAGGTCTTTTATGGAGACTGAGCTTGCATACAAACTAATGATCATTTGGAGATTTGTGTGCAAGTGTGGGCACATTGATTTCTCTGACAGTTTCTCATCTCACGTGTGTGTTTTCTCTCTCTCTCTTTCTCCCTATACTAATATAAAAACACTCTATAGGCCATGCCATGTCTAGACTACTAGTTTTAGGGGATTAAGCTTTGGGTATTGAATAGTTCAACAAACATTTACTCAACAGGTTGTGGATTTGGTGCTTTCGAGATGATTCTTTGATTAAAATAAATTTCAAAAGAACCGCATTTATTTAAAATATTTTATTATTATTATTATTATAAATGCAAAAAAAAAAAAAAAAAAAAAAAACCTACTTTGACTAAGGTCTATAACCTCAAGATGGCCTCCAGATTCATCTGATTGTGCCATTGTTTTATAACTGACATTGATCTTACGTTTCATGTCAAAAAGCAATGATTATGGCATGAAATGCTGAAAAAAAAAAATGCAGAATACCTCCATTATAAGGATTTTATCGTAACTGAGTAAGTGGTGTTCTTAGGCAGAAGTATACTTATTTTGAAGTATCTTCAAATGCTGAAAATATAAGCTTAAACAAATAACATATTTGCTTAAAGGCAAAATGTGAAGTATTTCTGGCACCAAACTGAATGTAAATCTATGTTAGCCTCTTGACCAGGCCAGACGTTAACAATTGCCTCAGCCCAGTGGTGTGAGTTGGGAGGTGAATTTCTTCTACTGGTGGTGCAGAAATTACACTCTTAACCTTTACCTTAATACCTTCAACTAACTGTGGTTTTCACCCTTTAAAGGAGAAAAACTAAAGTAAAATGACTATGAAATGGCAGTATGTTTGAAATTATTGGGGAAAAAGAGTTTAAACCAGAACAGAGTGGTGTGAAAATGGGTTAATGTTGCTGCTGCGTTTAATTGTTTTAGATTCTTCATCAATTTATGAGAGGCTGCACAGGGGAGTTGGCACTGTGAAAAGAAAAAAAGTCAGTCTGAAGCATTTTAAATTATCCAAAAATGAATGGAGGTATTCAATCTACTCTCAGATGTTAAAATTAGGTTTGTGACGCTCACCGCGCGTGCCATCAAATTTCTCATTTTTTGAGCTCAAGTCTGTGTTCTCAGAGCTCGTATTTGCGCAGATGGAACTTTGCCGAGCCACGGTTCTTCTGGGATCTGAGAATTTTCACAGTTTGATGAGAAATGTTCCACTCCATCACATCTATAGATTATTTTCTGCCTGTAAATTTCTGACTTTTATTAATCAAATCATTGCTGTACCCCTCCCCACCCCCCCGCCAGCCGAGCGGTGGAGGTGTGCTGGAGTGTCCTGGTTTGAATTGGGTGTTGTGCTCACAGCATCTTCACCCATGGGAGAGAGTCAGAAAGGTGAGAGCTTTAAAGAGCTGGCCAGTGTTTGTGCCATAGTCTTTCTCTCTGAAGATATCCAGTGGGATCTCATTCATACTGTATGTAAAGTATGGTTCCGTGATTGAATGTTACAATAGAAATGACTTGAACCCATATAATGTGTTGATTATTTTACTGTATTTTAATGAAATATGGTTGTATGCACATTCAATTCTTTACTTTTCAGATGTTTTCATAATGAATGACTGCCAGTGCTGGTAGATTACTTACAAATTGTAGTCTGTTACTGATTCCAAATTACATGACAAAAAATTGTAGTTAGCAACATAATCCATTACATTACATTTTAGGTAATATAATCAGACTACTTTTAGATTACTTTCAATCTAACTTGTTTATTACATTGATTTAAATAAGATAACCTTGAACCCATATTGATATAAAAATACAAAGAGAGAGAACATGTTCCTTTCGTAGTAGTAACAACATGAAGTGCTTTAAACATTTCATTACATTAAGGTTTCCGTACTGAGGTTTGCGAAGAGGAAATGCAGGGTATATAACAATCAATGTGTTCATCAGTAGTTGATGGAATGTTGAAATGTTTTTCTAAACGTATATAAGCGGTAGCCTAATTTTAGAAGGGAACATTTAAAAGATGAAAAAATAATATTTAGGGAGAACCAATAAAATATGAATAAACATGTAATCATGTAATCAATAGAAAGTAACTGTTGTCTGGTTACAAGTATTTTATATTGTAATGTAATCTAATTACAAGTACTTCCTAATTACAAGTAATCCAGATTACATATAAACCGGTTAATACCCAGCAATAACAAACTGCATACTCTGTGATATCTAATTACCAACTTCAATCAGAGGTGCTTACAATATGTTTTTAATACCACAGCTAAAGTAAACACTCAAGAATGAATTTACACAACCAAAAGATGTTGAAGAATTTCCGCCACAGACAAATTGCTGACTTAAGTAGTTATTTCGCTGAATTCGCTCAGTCTAGCCAAATCCTTGGTGTACAAAATTGGGAGCACATCGCATTTTTTTTAAAATTCCTTTCTTTGTATGCGGCTCAAGTGCAGGAAAGAGACACAAACCACAGAGGGGAGGGAGGAGGAAGTGCGTATTGGTCGTGCTTATGTGCTAACTGAAGTCCCACTTGGGATGGGATATATTCAATACGTCATTCAGAGAGAATGCATGAACTGTTTTCTTCGCGCTGAATGCTTTCCTAGGGGTGTAAATCTTAAGGGAGTGGGATTCGGTTCTTAACAACTACAATTATTTTACTTTCTTTGATGACCAAAATAGATGTTGAAAATAATCTGACTACCACACATTGTGTGCTGTTTACACACAGGAGACTTTCACATAGTAAAATTTATAAGTAAACTTTTCTCTTCAATATAAATATCCTCTAGAAGTTATCATATTTATCTTTTGAGGATATGCTTGTACTTTTTGCCTCAGGAAAATAGTAGTTGTTTCAGTTGACAGGTAATACAGCCTGCAGTAGACGCAGTTGATGTTTTTAACATCTTGGAGATGGTTTGGTTTGGTGGAAGGCTTAGAACTCTACTTTTACACATCCCTATGTTGTAAATGAGGGGAAAAAAACAGTTCTTGAACCATGTTTCTGGAATTAAAGTTGGCAGTCGCTGTTCCAAATCGCTTACAATATTACCGTTACAACAGTCAATAAATGCCCAAAAGTAGAGAAACTTTAGCAGAGCCAGTTTCAGGTACATGCACCTCAGGAAGTAAAAACATGGTGCAGTGGCCTTTTTTTAACCACCCGTTCTTGGCAGGACAACGGAGCGGTAAAGTGAGTAGATGCCAACACAAGATTATCCACTGCACTTTGCTCTGAGCCAAACTATGACATTTTTCCCAATCTGAAGTGCTTGAACCCATGGACGACAGCGGCAGAGCCCTGTCACACTTCCACGCGCCGTCATTGTCGAGGAAAGCCCGGTTCTGTCTCTCACATCAAGAGGGCGCCTTAAAAACAATACGACTCCAGTGCAGCATAGCGATTACATGGGGTCAGCTCTCTGTGAAGGCATCGAGTAGCAGGCCTGATTTAATGCTCTGGAAATTTCAGCCTGTTCTATCTGAGGTCAACAGACTTTCTTTCAGAGAAAAGGAAAGAATGAGCAGAGAAGGCTTTACAGCTTGATGGCATGATGCCTGGGCTGCTAACCAGAATCACAGCGAGCAGTGGAGACGGCTGGCACGAAACCCATGCCGCTTTCCCATGAAGCCGTGGCAGAGTCAAAGCGACAGCATGTAAACCACTTCGCACCCAAAACAATCGCTCTTTTATGAAGTCGAACACCGTTGAGTGGAGGGTACTTCAATGGAGCGCCGATACGCCTGAGTGAAACTTGACTGTCAAGTGACCAAGGTGCTCCTTGAACGACAATTACTGTTGATTATAGCTTAACTGGATGATTCTAATCTGAACATGCTCAGTGGATGTACTGGGGTGAGCCGTCATTTGGCCTATTTTCAAATTGGAGCCTTAAATAAGATGTAAATTAATTTGTGCATGTTTAGACAAGCTCCCATGGATGGTTTTATTACTGGAAATATCATGCAGCATGTGTCAAAACAAACCTAGTGTCGAATGCTTTCAAGGCATGATATATGCATTTACATTTCACTGTGCTCTAATACAGTTACTTTTAACTGGATTTTGCAATCGGAGAAACAGACTCTTAAGAAGCGTTAGTTGACCCCTAGTTGTCGATTTAGCTCATAAGTTAGTACACGGGGGTGTAAGATTTGGCTAGTTTTTTTTCTGCCCCTGTAGCAGTTACCTGGGCCAAAAAGCATTCTTGCTCCACTGATGGTCATTCAAAAGTATATCCTGACTAGGGCGGACCAAAAAAAATGTAAACGAATCAATTAATGCTATGTAATGATCAATTAAAACAAATGCCATTTATGAATAGTTTTAGCCAAATTAAAACAGTGTTTTGTGAGACAATTAAACCCATAGAATAGACCATTACAAAAAATTTGCTTTAGAAAGCAAAACATTGTTTCACCCCTAAATACATAATTCCAATATAATCTTATTTGTGTTTGTTTGTTTTGTATATATTTTATATACAAAAAATTTAACAAAAAACCTGGGTTTATATGGCCCATAAAATACATACACCAACATGTGTAAGTCTAAAGTTAAGATTTATGTATTTGAATTGCCTAATAAAATTTGACCTCCATGTGGATTTAACAGTTTTTAACAAAACTAATAATAATATGATGCCTATTTGGTCAGTCCCAAGCAATGGAATGGGCAGATTTGATCATAGTGCTAAACTGAATGTGTTAAAAACACAATAACAAGTGTCACTATTTTAACCTAAGAAATTTGAAGACATGTATTGTGAAAATATGTTATTTAAAAACTTAAATAGATCACATCGTTAAAATAAAAAAATCATGGCTATGATTTACATTCATGAGTGATGACATATGCATGACGTTACATTTATTAGGTTTTTATGTTAAAAATGTTGAAGCAATTGCATGGCAATTTTATATACAATTCAAATAATAAATCTACATTTATGCATATTTTTAAGGCTATAAACTCAAAATGTCTATATATAATTCACAAATATGTGGTTATATTACAATTGCTACAAAGTGGATTTTTTGCAGGGCTATAAAGCGTTGTAATAGCTGTCTGAGGGTACAGCTTGATCACCAACAGTTGGTTTTCTCCCTCAATATATTAAAACTTGATTATTTAAACAACTAAAAAAACACCCAAACAATACGACTCACTTCTAATAAAGATCATGTGGATCACTAACATCCTCCAGTCGATTTTTAGGACAACAAACACAGTTATGGGCCTTTTGAGGTGGTGTGTTGTGGGTTTTAAATAAATTATGTTGTTTTACTGATGGCCGTTATGGCATTGTTATCAGCTACGCTTGTCCGGTATTATTAAACATTTGACCATTTTTTACTAGTTAATTTCATCATGTGCCCTTTGCATATGTTTGTATTTCTCTCAGAGAGAAGGCAGCGAGAGCTGCCCAACACCGCCAGACCACCTCTGAAGGCGTCCTCGTCATTCCTAATGAAATCATTAAAAAGTGAATAAACAAAATTGCTTATCAGGAGAAATATTATTTTTCTGGAGGTAAACAGGTCCCGCAATAATAAACCTTTATAATAAACCTATAACAACCTCCTCAAGGTGACATCCAGGTGCACTTTCGGCGCAGAGTAATGTAATTGGCAAAAATACAATAAAACATATTGCATTGGATTATTACACAATAATACCGGATTCATTGCGGCCTAATTTTAAAAACAGAAGTGCGCTATACAAGTAAACCCCTTAAATATCAAATAATATTACATGACAGCACAATTTCACCTCACAGCGAAACAGGGCTATTCGTAGATTATTACCACAGTTTATATGGAAGAGCTGTGTATTTGCAGCATAATGCCTGACAATTAATGGGACCCAATTAAGTTTATAATGATGGCGGTAATGTGGAGGGTTGTGTTATTGTATTAGTTTTATTGTTTTTATTATTGTTGTTTCTATGAGTAGCAGTAATAAAGGACGCTGCAGCAGGGAGATGTGTCATTCTCACAGAAAGCCTTGAACGAGGGAAATAGTGAATCATTCACCCCCACCCTCTCCTGCCCAGAAGTCCCCCTTTTCACTCCCTGATCATCCATCACTCCGTTCTTGCCTAAGCACTTCACCTCGACAGCAATCCAAAGCAGAAGCCAGTGCTAGAAGTCTAACGGCATTAATGAAGGGTGAGAACATTGGCTGGAACTGCTCTCTGTCATGTTTGCCGCTGACGTTGGCTTTGAGCAGTTGGGTCAGTCCTTATATGCAGGGACATTTAGCTGGACAAAATATTAAACTGACAATTTTGAAGGATAAAAATCATATTAGTTTATTTTTAGCACAATATAACAGTTAAATGAACAGTATTGAGAGGATGTTGCCGTATCTGCCATGTCCTCAAATGTTGCTTCTGATATAAAAAATAAATAAATAAATAAATAAATCTGGAATTAATTTTTAAATAAATTTTTTAACTATTTTCAAAGTTTTTAAATTCCTTGTTTTATTGTTGTGATTATTTTTATATCATTATTATATTTTATTTTATGTAAAGCACTTTGTATTAACATTGTGTGTGAGATATTCTATATAAATAAACTTGCCTTGCTTTGGAAAGTTATTAAGAATAAAAATAATAATAGTAATAATTTTATTATAATGTTATTATAATAATAATAATAATAATAATAATAATAATAATAATAATAATTATTATTATTATTATTATTATTATTATTATTATTATTATTTATTTTCTCAAAAAAAAAACATTGCATGTTTTTTTTTTCTTTTGTTATTATTTTGTTATTGAATCTAGCAGTCTATTTCTGTTGGTTTACAGCACTTTTCCTCATGATTTTGCAGGGTCATAAAAAATGTTTCAGGTTGATTTTTTTTTCGTTTGGGCAAATTTTCCATTTGTTGAATGATGTCTGGCGATAAGTTTTAAGCATAACCTCGAGTTTTGGTGGAGTGAGAATGAAAGGCATTAAAAATCTCTATGAAGCAAAAAACAGGCACTATGGCACATTGCCACTCAGTGTTATAGCCCCTGGGCCCTGAGTCTTTGAATAAATTTTTTGTTGGATGCCTTCGCCTCTGTAGCAGCAGCAATGGACAGATATTCTATACCTTTAAAAATAGGGCACAATCCTGAGCTTGCATTCTCCTTATTATTGCTGGAAGAATGAAACCTTATAACCTTAAATTTCCTTTTTTTTATGCAGATGTCAGCTTACATCGCAGTGCTAGGGGCATTCCCCCCAAAAACAAACAAAAGCAAACAACAAACAAACAAATAAAAACGGCTTGCACAGATTTTAATGAACATGTTGTGGAGGCATTAAAAAGGATGCATGTTTAACAAGCTTTGTGATTGTTCTCTTTTGTTTCAAGATCACACGTGCCGCATCTCTTCCAAACTGTTTCTTACACAGCTTTCCTACCGGACAGGATTTTCTCTCCAGACATTGATAATTATATCTGCAGAACCGCATACTACAAACCAACATTGCCAGACTTTTTTATTTACGCCTTATTATTTATTTAAGCCATGGCAAAATTAAGATTTATTTTATATTTAATTTACAAAAAAGGAGAGATTTAATAAATATTATATTAAAAATCTACATATTTGGATTTTATAAAATCTGTAGTGAACAGATGTAATTGTATTAGTTTATTTATGCATAAATGCATACCAAATATACAACATAACTTGGTGCATATGCAGGTATGTTTGCATATATATAAACCCCACAAAAGACCTCAACTACCATAGGCCTTATGTCTTTGTCTGGTGTATTACGACTAGGACCAATTTGCACATTAATTCAGCCAACAGGCCCAATTAGATTCAGTCTGTGGGCCATTGTCTCTGCCTCGCAACGGTGCACTGGGTCCTCAAAGATATCTAATTATTTTACTCAGAGGGCGGGGAGCCAGTGTGCCTCCAACAAATCCAAGACTCGGACGCGCTCCTACTTAATTTCATTCGGCACGATGATAGAGACGAGAACGGGAAGGGATCACTCATGCACGCTCCTGATTTTACCGAGAAGCAGAGAAGCATCAATTGTCATCCATTCGGCAAACAATAAACTGTCGGAGGCCAGGAGGAGTGCGAAGGGTGGTTCCTCCTGGACTACTGTATGTGTGAACCATCTGTAATGTTGGCCTTTCCTCATTTCTTCATGATGGAATTGTTGGGAGACAACATCGATTTTTACCACAATCCATCTGGCGCCAGCCGTGTGCCTCTACATAGGGTGGAAGGTTGAAGCTGGATAAAACGTGAACCAAATTGCCCGCATTTAGCCGAATGTCCGACTTCCAGTCGCGCGGACTGAGTGAGGGAAATTAAAGCGGGATGTGATAGAGTTACAAAATATTGTCTGGGGTTTGACTTTGGAAAATGAGCCCGTTTGGATTATTCTGATATGTTTATCAGACGGGGTAACAAGACATTTTAAGTGCCGGTTGTACCTCGAATGATCGCATAGGATGCGTTTGGTTTGTTATGAGGGTGGATGGTATTCGCATACTCTCAACAAGAGAGAGGCCATTACTCCTTTCTGAATGGGGCAGGATTACAAATGTCTTTCCTTCCTCACTATGTTGGGGACAGAGTTGTCTTTGTGTACTTGGAACATTTATTTGTGGGCACTGTAGGCCATAAAATAGTCCAAATCCAGGTCTTTATGTTGTGGAGGGAAGTGCCTTTGAAGACTAGTGACAGGCATGTCCCTAACTCCGAGTTGCTATTAAATTTCGGGACGGAATTTTCTTTGTTAGTGGGCACTTGAGCGTTGGCCGTATTACTAATGGGAAACAACTACCGAGAACCACCCTGAACCTCCTACCCCCCCCTGCAAAGTAATTCATCATTGAGTATATCTTATTGTGTGGAGACCGGGGGGGGGGGGGACTTGTGGTTGGGAAGTAGGGAAAAGAATCCAAGTGCGCAGATTGGTTTGGTGTTGCGCCATAAACATTGTATTCGTCATTTCTCTATAAGTAGTACCCGAGACATTTGGGAAAACGACTGCATTAGCGTACATAGTCATTGTATTTTACCCAGTTTAGTTAATGCAATTCGTATCATTGTCTCAGTCCCCCGCATGGGATTAACATTCTGACAGACACTATAACAGTGAGTTTGGTATGACATGATCTGGTGTAAAACTCTGTCACACCAATAACCTAAGAGTTACAGTTACAATCTTTTCTCTGTTTCAGGTAAGAAGCATTACCAAGGAGGCCATTGATGTCTGCTCCTCAGGATGATGAAATATAACTGCACAGCTTGGCATGCATGTCATGTGCACAGGCATATGTTATTGTAAATTGACATATTTATAAAATAACCCCCGCACTCAACTTTTATTTTATTTCCCATCTCATTTTTTCACAGAGGCAGGATGAGGTTGTTGAGTAGTCCCGATACATGTGAGCCTTCACATTTTCCAAATTAGACGTGTTTGTCTTCTCAAACCCTCATACAAGGGGTTGGGGATTTAAACAAATCTCCTAAAACCCCGAAACTACGTCCTAAAAAGCTCAAACTCTGAGCTTCTGTTTTCACCACCCCGACTCATCCTGTGACGACACACCATGGACAAATTGTGTGGCTCTTTGAGCAACATGGATTTTAGGTTTTAGTCCTTGCAAACAATAAAACTGTCAAAAATCCCTTACATGAAGGGCTGGACTTGAGTCAAATGTAGCAAGGTCGTAGTCTCATAGAGACTTTGGGTTGGATTACACTGCACAAAAAAAAAAAAAAAAACCCTGTCACTCCGCATAGCAATCTCCCGAGCAATGCAAAGTGTCAGAATACATTGCAAAATGTAAACACACACACACACACACACACAACACACACAAAACCCACTTTATTTAGCTGTTGTCACTGTGGCAAATGTGTACAATTGCAATGTTAAAATCACAACCATCTTCATAATCAATGCGGGGCCTAAATGAACTGTCTACGCAGAGGTTACATGCCCCTCATCTAACCTCACTAAGGAGAGGATCCAAGTAGTGTCTCCAATCTCTTTGTTTTCTATATAAATAAGGAGCTGATTGAAGCACAAAACCCTTGTTTCCAAGATATTGATGGTAGGGTTGAACTTAATGTGTCCTTATAAGACAACACACCAATCCCTGCAATCAGCCTGGAACAGTCCCACCCTCTTAGACACTTGACTTGTGTTTTTCATACATGAACTTAAACGGTCACTAGCTAGCCGGGGTGCCTGCCATCCTGTTTTCTGTTTGCATTTGCATGAAGTTTTATTACCACGTGCGACTCTCTGGAAACTCCAATATGTTTGCCTTTTTTATTATCTGATGTTGCACATTTCCAAACAAACAAGATAGTTAAAGAAGAATGAAAAGCATACTTCCTGAAAAAAGCAGAAATGTTGCTGCTTAATTGTAAAACCTCCTATAATTGATTAGTATCGCAATATTTGTGTGTATAGTTTTTGTTGGCCATGTTAAATATATATAAATAAAACGTAATATTAAGAAAATAACTTGTTTGTGCTGTAGGTATCTGTTATACCAAAGGTAGGCAAATTACTTTCTCTCAAGCTGCAAAATGTGAGTAATTTCCCATAACCCCTGCGGCCAAATTCATTAACCAGCCTTTGCTGGGCCCAGTCATATCTGGGTTTCCAGTCATTAATATTCGTGACCTTTTATGTGCGTAACAACCCTCCACGCCATCTCCTTGAGCGACTCGGTGATCTTCAGAGGCGTGTGTCTGCGCTGGATTTCCCCCATCCTCCACTCAGAGCCTGCTCTTAATTCCATGTAGTATCGTACCTAATACCAAGGTTAATCTCGCTAGATTGACATAATTACATGGTTTCTAATCCAGAGTGACATTTACAGATATTCTGGATGCTTTTCAGAAGGGCCTGTGAGATATGTGTGTATTGAAACTAGTGGAGATTAAAAAAGCGAGGGTGGCTGGATGATAATGAATCGATATTGTGGAGATACTTCTTGCGCTGACTGCTTCTCTTTCTCCCGCACGCATGTTTGTGTAACATTGGTGCTTATTGTAAAGATAATTTTTAATTGTATTAAACATTCCCCGAGTACTGAAACTCCCTACCACAAATCCATACTAGGTTGGCCTAATTTGTACTGTTTCGCGCATTACCAGCCATTCAATGGTTCACACCCTGATTACTATGTAGATCCAGTAAGAAACGCCTAGGTTTTAGTACTGTTACGCATGCCCCACAGGAACCCGCTAAATCTTTTTACTCAATGTATGAGCCTTCGCGAGCAAGATCTGTATTATTCATTAGGTTATTTAGTTTTTCGTCCAGGATAAAGAACCACTGTATTGGACTAATTACTTCGTAATTTAGCAAGGGAAACATTTGTTCTTTTGAACGTTATATTCATCAAAGAATCCTGCACAATAAATTAAATATAAATAAGCGTGCATACATACATACATAAACTATCTCTAGATGTTACAGTACTATTAATAACTTAATTTTAAGCAGCAAAACAGCATATTAGAATTGCTGAAGGCCTAATGCGATGCATGTCTTTGGCCATCAATACTCAAAAACATATATACAAACATAATATGGGTTTTGATGGTTTTTCTTGGTCTTCACTTTTTGACTAAAAAACCTCATTGTTCCAGAGATGGTATCGCTCTCAACAAGTCCTCGACTGTGAGGGAACGTTGATACCATTGCACTTTGGAATAGTGGCCAATGGAGAGGATGCACCAACGGAATGACCACCTGCATCCGATTCCCTCTCAGCCGGAGGGAACGCGGATTACAAAAAGGTCAGTTCGCGAAATTGTAAATGATGGCGGTCAGTGCCTCGAGGTCAGCAGGTTACTGGAGAAATGAGCTGGGCCGACTGGAAGGACTTCTCCTAGAAGGTCAAGTTCATTCGTCCACCCCCACAGTGATTTTGTTATTAATTCCCACTTTTCTTAGACTGCATTACGCTGTAGGACCCCTGAACACAATAAAACTGTTTATACAGGTTAAGAGAGATCAATTAATACCGCCCGCCAACATGGCCTCGTGGGGGCTCATCCGATGGGGGGGGAGAGTTGCCACGCGCAGCTTGATAGGTGCAGAAATGACGAAAAAGACGTATTCTTCCACAACAATCTTCTGTGCTGTCTATTTAAGAGTGATGGTGTTAAGACCCAAAGGGTTACGACCGACATCTGCAAGGTCAACAATCAAAAGCAGTGGGTCATATATTCACAAAAAGGGTGATCAAACAATTCGGAAAAAATATCAAGCTTATATTTTGCTTTCTTATCTCTCAGCAACTTCCTGCAGCTATGGAGACTTCCTACGTTTTGCTGACTTTTAGAGTCTATCCATACTCCGAGCATGACAGAATAAGCCCACACTTTTGAGGGTTTTGGGTTATGTTGTGTCAGGCCATCTGTTATAACTGTGTTTTCCGCCTTATTGCTGAAGTGGTCAAGTCCAGCAGTGAATCATGCCGGTCTGCTGGGACATAAACTCCGCGTTATTTGTCATGTTTTATGTTCCTTGAGCATTCCTGGTCAATCTGACTCTGCTATATGAGCATTTAATTTGACAAATCCATATTATGATTGATTACACATAATGAGAACAAATATGTTTATAATGTTTAGCCCAAAAATTTCAGAAGATTGCTGTCATTATGGGGAAAAGCTGTGGTTTTTCAAAGTCACAGTTCTGAAAGACTTTCCGTTCTGAAAGTTAATTTATATATATATATATATATATATATATATGAAGTCTAATTTATATTGTTGTAATTACAGTGGATAGCTGTGCACATTCATTTGTTGATGCTATAAAGCAATCCACCCTTTTCATGCAGAGTTTTTCCAAAACTCACCATAACTTGCATACTCTCAAAGCTGAAGTTTAAGTATATAACTTTATTTTCAGAATGGCATTTGTCCCTACAAAAGATGCTGTGCTGTAGATGGTTGCTAACCTGTTTATATTTTCAATTTTAGCAAGTGTTCTGTGCAGTTGCAAAAGTATTCTGGGTAGTTGTTAGCTGTTTACTTATTATACACAAGAAAAAATGCACAAGAAAAAAAAAAAAAAAAAATCTGATATTCTGGTCTCTAGATATGAATCAGGTCTGATATGTGTAAAGTCTTGGGATTTTTTGTGCATTTCAAAATAGCAGTACATTTTCTTATCAAGCCATATAATCTAAGGACTGTCTTCATGTCACTGTACATTGCCCACAAAGGGTATGGATGAGTTTAGTTTACTCTATCAATATAGTAGTAATGCCTGCTGCAAAGACTACACTAAATAAAACATGTAAAATCTATCTGTTTGTTGTGGTGTGCTGTGTTTTTGCTAGTTTTTTCCTGTTTTTAATCCCTGACCCTAGAACTCACCTGAAATGCGCTTCAGCCTGTGGAGTCCAGGAGCCTCAGGAGCCCTCAGAAGAAAGCGAGAAAGAAACTTCTGGAAATCAGACCTTCATACGATTTAAAATTGATTCCTCAAAACTTCCAATCATGTACCTTTTACTAATTCTTTTGCTCATAATCTCCAAGTAAAAACTAGATTTGGGAGAGTTACATAGAAAATGGAAGTGCCGCAAATTTGCACGTTACAAATCATTTGAAGTAGTTTAAACCATCAGGTCGATCTACTCTTCTACAATATAAGTTCCCGTACCTTAAAACTAAATTATTATTATTACGAAATTTAGATATATATATAATATATAATATATATATATATAATATAATATTATACACACACAAATGTGCACACTAGTGTGGCAGACAAGCTCAGCACATTTAGATGTATACACACAGTATTTTGTAAGTATAATGAAAATATATAAGCCACTCTTATAATAGATTCAAAATAATTCATATATAGGTAACAATGCATTTAACTAAATTATTATTAGTATTGAACATATTTCTGGTGTGTGTGTATATAATGCTGGTACTTTATTACACTAGATATGTACTATACTTTGTTACTATAATATATATATAATCTATATATCTATATATATAATATTATATATATAATATATATATATATATATAGATCCATATACTATCTAAGTATATGTTTATGTGGTTGGTCTTTGGTGTTTTGAATAAACCATTTAATATTCATAAAAACTCCGAAACTGTGAACAAACATCAATGAACACCAATAATTTTTTTTTTTTTCTCTCCCTTTCCTTCTTTTTAATGCTACTATGAGTGAACCTAACTGATTAATTAGCTCTTAGTTTCCCCCTGATCAACAAAAGCTATCATGCTTTAGGGTAGAGGTTTAGGGTTCATCTTTATTGGATAAATAATATGCTTTTTTTTGAAGAATACAACAAAACCCTCGCTTTCCTTTCACAACTAGTAAAGACACACTACTGAAAAAATGATTTACAACAGCATAGCAGCATCGCTATTCTTATTTAGTTTCCTTCCCAACCCTGGGATGCAAAACTCTTCTTATACTTAGCAGTTACGATATAACCACGGCTGTTGATGTGGTTATAACATTTAGTTAATAGCAGTTGGGCAGTGCTGGATTGAATGTTGAGACTTTCCTTCCGTGATACAGTGGGATATTTGGGCCTTTCCTATCAAGACAATAGGTCTGGTACGTGTAATCTAATCGGGTCTTCAGACACTGAGACCTCCTACCAACTACACAACTAGCAGACTTACATTTCAGACAGTGCTTCATAAAAATCAGCAGTTCCAAGCAGCGTCTTTAGGCATGAGCCTATTCCCACTCAGGAAGGGAACGGTGCTACTATTGCAGAGAAAAAGACGAGTAGAGAAGAGAACTACTCTGGGCTCAAAATGGCCAAACTGCACACCATGTCAGTGACGAGACGGACGGGCAGGAAGACAAGCTTGCCACCCTCTCTAATAGATCTTTTTTTAACTCTCCGACAGATCTCTTCTTGCCATCTGGACGGGCTGTGAGTGGCCCAGAAATCGGGGAGGTTGCCAGCAGGCCTAGACCATCAGCGCATATGGACCATGGCACCTATGGCCCTGGCCCTATGGCCCTCCCCTTTAATGTAACTGCTAACTGTCCCCCTCTTTAAATCGAAAGTGTACACTTTAAAATATTGCACTCCCTTTAATCGCTGGATAATAATATTATCGCTGTGTGCATTTATCTGAAGCCTACGCACTGTTCCCCCATTTTGCATTCCTTTACCTAGGAGAAATGTAGAGCACTGGTTTTAACAAAATCGTTCAGCTCTTGCATCTTTTATGGTGTGTATGAATAGCTTTTTTTTTTCATGCTTTAATGCATGTCTGTTTTGTCTGATGTTTTGCACAAGCATTGATTCACTGGTTTGTGGATTTGCATGTAGTCATTCAGAGATGCATTGACTCTTGTGTGATTTAGCCATATCACACAGTTCAGCCTAAATCACTATATATCTTTCCAGTTCCTGGGTTTCCACAGAAAAAAAAGAAAAGAAGTAGTTACCTAGTTCTGGGATGAAACGATGGGTGAGAGTAAATTGATGAACAGAATGTGACTTAGGTGGGGAGGTATCCTTACTAGGAAGTGGAGTACTGTATGATATAGTCTGTGCATGTGTGAATTGTGTTTTTTTGGCCAGACTGATGTCTAATTCAGACAGGCTGTATGTAATGAAGGATCAATGCTGAGTATAAAGGAGCAGCTCAGGTCAAAATTCCCCATGTCCTCGACTTTTTGACATATCTGAGGATCACATGGCCATATGGACACACAAACCGGGCTCCCCTTTATACATGCAAATCCGCCCAAAACCAAGACAAAGTGAGATTGATAGAGTAGCTTTTTCGAGTGTCAAATCTTTTGTAAACTTTAAAATATGCTATTGTAAGATTTAAGATTGTCAATTGAAGGGACCTTAAAATTTAGAAATATTATATAAACAAAATATCAAACCAGCTGCCATTTCAAATTAAAAGTACATGGTGCAATACTTCTTCAAGCCACAACAAAACAAACAAAACAAAAAAAGATGAGTTAAGATCTTTGTATATTTAACCCCAACAAACAAAAAAATTACACTTTGTTTAACCTTAAATTCCACTTGAATACTAAAAAAATTTAGTATTTTTATACAAATATAAATTATTACTGTATGACTAATTTATGTATTGTATGGAATATGAATGTGTAAAAATGGGGTGTTTATTAAGTATTTTATTACATGTGGAAATATTTAATACTTATTTTATTGTTATTATTAATCCATATACAGATATAACAAAATAAATAAGGAAATACATTTTATATTAATATATTATATATATTAATATTAAATTTAAATTTATATATGATATTTTCATCAATATACATTTTATAACATATATTTATGACATAAATACAATTTATGATATATTTTCTATTTTGTCAAACCATAGACATTTAAATATCAAACATGCACATTAGAAAAACATACCATGGGACCAAACCCGTTTTTTTTGTTTTGATCTGCTAAATTGGAATTCAAATTTTTGCATAAATCTCTTCAAATTCCGTCCTGAAAAGTCCATTAAAATACTAAAACCATGAAAATTAAAAGCAGCTGGGTACACTGATATTTAATCTCTCGACACTATACACATTTGCACAGTTCTGGTCCGACATTAGGGACTCAAGATGACAATTGAAGATAAATTCCATTGTGATATTCATCTCATAACAGGCGCTACACTGCTCTCTGTGAAGGAATTCACACCCTTGGCTAACCGTCCTATTAACAAACAAGGCCACAACGGTAAAGAGGGATTATATAAATAATCATTAAAGCCTATTATTACCGTGAATAAAACTAGCGTCGGAGTTATTCAGTTTAGGAAACAGCATGGGAATGTATAAAATTCTTTGACCGCACACAAAAGAGCCACCTGTGCTTAAACGGCTCTGAACATAAGTGGTTTTAGATTGAACGGGGCGCAGGAAAAATTATGAAGGAATAGAGAAAAAAAAAAATAATAATAATAATAAAAAAAAGGAGGAATTGATTGCTCCGTAAAAAGCCGTAGTGATGGGGTATTTGGTGGAAGTGTAGTTTTTTTCTTTTTTTATTTTGTTTTTTTTGGAACGGCTGATTCTGAATACTTTCATAAAAGAGATTAAAAGAGAAAGTGTGTTTTCATAGCCTAATAAGTGTGTGGAGTTTGTTTGCGGGCATTTATGCGTGTCTGTTGGAGGGGCGAGATGAAGCTTGTGTCCCTGTTGAATTGACAAGCGAAGACAAGGAAGGAAGGCCGTTGCAAGTAAGGATTTGGGTGTTTAGCCTTTGTGTTGGGGAGGATCTGACTCGAGAGTCTTGACCTCTCTCCATAAGGGGGATGGAGACAGCCTCTCATTCACCAAGCTGAGAATCTCCCTTTTCATAATCACCATCATTATTAGTGATTTAGTAGCGCGGGAAGCCCCCCCCACCCTCTACTCCCCCCCTCTATCTGGGGTAATAAGAAGCACGTTCTCCACACACCCTGCCTCTTCTGCAGTTCTTCAGGGAGTCACAAATTGAGATTTTTTTTGTTTTTTTCTTCTCTATACTATCTCACCGTTCCGAGGGAAGCGTTTGTTTGTGGATTGGCGTGAAATCGGCAATTGAAATGTTCCATTGTGGACTAGCCGCCTCCGCGCGCTCTTTTCCCTTTTCCCATGATCCGGGTGTCTGACCGACCGCAAAAGCATCAGAAACAACAACAAAGGAAATTTTCCTATTTAGGACACTGAGGTGAAAATTATTGGTGTTCTTGGACGTTTATGTGCAAAGCTTGCTTCCGATCCTTTTGTTTTTTTTTTTTTTTTTTTAATGCTCCAGTGGAGTGCTTGTCCTCTCAATTGGGTATTCCAGCGGGTCGCCCTTTGTTCCGTTTCTTTTGCGATTGGTATTTTATTGTGTGCGGTGTTGGTTCCTGCTGTCTGGTTTGTTATTTCTATCATGTGTTTTCCTCTTGTGGGGTTTTGGTTAAATTAAAGCGAGACAGACTTACCGAACTCGACTTCCCCTCCTCGGCTTCCAAGATATTTAGGGATGCCCCATCCCCTGTGATATGAACCTAGCCAGTTTTCAATATATAAAGAACAGACTGACAAATGAAATGTTTACTTGCTAGTTTTTACCTCCATACTCCCAAAATAAAGGTTAAAATTCTATAGGCATTTTTTTTTACTGATTATAAATTTGAAAAATCCTTTGGTTATTAACAACTTTACTTTAAGCTTTTAAATATAAATGCATTAAAAAGGATTATTAATGCATTAAAGTTTGCATTAATTATGATTCCGATGAATAATTTAGTAACCAGTTATAATGCTTATCAAACTAAATTAATTTATAAGCACCTTTAGAAAGAACAGTATAAACCATTGAAACATGGCAAACAAACAATTGTTGGACTTGGAACCCGCAAATACTATATAATGCATTTAATTTTTTAGTTACAATTATTTATGAAAATAAATAATGCATTGCAATGAATACAATGAATACATTTATAATGCATCATACATAAAGGCTTCAAGTAAAGTGTTTATTAAACACCCAAATTTTTCCCCTCAAATTAAGTAATGGCAGTGTTACAGTGGACTGTAAATAACATTTTATGGCTAAGGCAACGAATTGTTCATTTACCATACTCCACCCACTGCTCAGAAATATTTTACAATTTATCTGTAAGTACAAATAATACATTGCTTCAATTGACATTTGCATTATGTGAAATAAGATGTGATGCATCTTTACTTGCTGCTACAAGCACAGTATCTAAGACTAAGCATCATTTTAGCATCACTTCCTCTGCCTAACAAAACCTTTCTCTAGAAATGATATATATGCTTATATATATTATATATATATATATATATATATATAGTATATATATATTATATATATATATATATATATTATAATATATATTATTATATATAAGCATTTTGAGTGTCCTAAACAGCAACAAGCATTTATAAGATGTTCTCAGGCCGTTTCACAGACATACAAAATTCAATAAAAAATTCAAACATTTTTAATTAAAATAAATGTAATTTCTTTTCTAAAATATTAAATGGCTCAGTAATGTATATGTATAATATATTATCTTTATTATTTTTTATTCATACAATTTTATTTTTATTTTTATTAATTAATTTATTTTCTTTTTTGGCATTTCAGCATACTAATTATTTGATACTCCCAAAATTAAAGGCTTTTTTTATGTTTTAAAATGTCTTTCTAAGCTTAACAGGCTGGATGGTGTCCATGTGCATTATCGCTTCAGCTTTTTTGTTTTTTTTTTTTTTTTTTTCAGCACCTTGTGCCATGAAGTGCTTGCGTTTGATCTATAAAAAAGCCTATGGATTCAGTTTTATATTGAGCATCTGTTGTAAATGGCCCCTTTTTTGTTGATTTATTTAAAATGTATGCATTCATGTGAAATTAATGTTTTGGTTTTTTGTTTTGTATTTTAGAGACTAGTCTGGTTTAATTTAAAGTAAGAACAAAGATTTGATTAAAAAGAACGCTAGAAGATGATCAAATGGGCACGTTTATTGTATATATAGATGTGTGATTGCATTTAATTCTAAAGGGGAAAGAAGGGTGAAAATGGTGATGCTAGCTTCTTTCTCATCAACGCTTTTTGACTAGTGCGTACCATTGTATCTGTGATATACGACTGGTACACTTTAAGCATTACAGCGTTATCCCTCCCAACAGCAGCAAAACAAATGTAATATCCTGAAATTTTGAGTGAGAATGAGTAGACAGGGCGAAGCGTTGTACATGTGTGCAAGTGAGAGAGAATAAATAAACACAGTGTTTTATAGGAAAGGATATATGAGATTCTCTGACAGGAATATTACTGATGGACCTGACTTAACAAACTCCCTACAACATGCCAGCTCGTAATTAGGCCGACCAAATTACATTTAACCACATCAGCCAAGTTCCTGGAGGCCTACATAATTTCTCATATTCTTGTCATTCTCTCACCGGGAATTTCCTCTTGATCCTCCCCGCTTCATATGACAAAATCCATCATATCTGGGGAAAATGGATAAGTGCTGTGTAATAACCATATCCCCCTGCCTGCGCTCTCCATTATGCATTGTGTCATCTGATCATGTAGGGTGAAAAAGTTTGAAATACATGGCATAGCCCTCCTTATGGAGTCTTAAGTGGGCTCTAGGGGCTTTTGATGATATGACAAGAAGACAAAACGCTGCTTTTGAGGTTTGTTTATTTGTTTTGTGTTCAGTCAGAAAAATGTGCCATGCCATTGTTTGCTTCTGTTTGTTCTGGAGTAGATTTGGTGAATCTCACTGTTAAATTTTAGTGAATTTTTATTTATTTATTTATTTATTTATTTCAAACAGATGAGATTCAGCATACTAATTATTTGATACTCAAAATAAAAGCCTTTTTTATTTTTTAAATGTTTTTCTAACTTAACAGGCTGGATGGATGTCATTGCGTTTCGCTTTGTGCCATGAGTGTTGCGTTTATACTATAAAAAGCTCATGGATTCAGTTTTATTGAGCATCTTGTGTAAATGGCCCCTTTTTTGTGATTTATTTAAAATGTATGCATTCATGTGAAATTACATGTTTTGTTTTGTTTATGAATATATATAATTGTATTATTTTAAAGTAACCAAAACATTTGATTAAAAAGAACGTTAGAAGATGATAAATGTGCACGTTACTGTATGTAGATATGTGATTGTATTAATTCTAAAGGGAGTTAAAGGGAAAATTTGATGCTGCTCTTTTCATCAACGCTTTTGACTAGTGCCTTATTGTATCTGTGACATGTGACTACACTCTTCGAAACACAGTTTATCCCTCCAACAGCAGCAAAACAAATGTAATATCCTGAAATTTGAGAGAATGAGAGACAGAGCGAGCACGTGCATGTGTGCAAGTGAGAGAGAATAAATAAACACAATGTTTTATAGGAAAGGATATATGAGATTTCTGACAGGAATATTACTGGAGGACTAGACGAAACTCCCCGACATGCCAGCCGTAATTTGTGTCGATCAAATTACATTTACCATCGCTGCGTTCCTGGAGCCGCCATAATTTCTCATATTCTTTCATTTCTCTCGCTTCAGATGCACAAAATCCATCATATCTGGGAAAATGGATAAGTGCTGTGTAACAATCATATTGCCTGCGCTCTCCATTATGCCGTGTGTCATCTGATCTGTAGGTGGAAAAGTTTGAAAAACATGTCAGCCTCCTTATGGAGTCTTTATGGGTTTCAGGGGCTTTTGATATGACAAGAAGACAAAACGCTGCTTTTGAGGTTTGTTTATTTGTTTTGTGTCAATGAAAATTGTCATCCATTGTTTGTTCTGTTGTTCTGAGCAGATTTGGTGAATCTCACTGTTAAATATTGACATGTCCCTCCCTCTCCTTTCAGATTCTAATCGGCTGTCTGTATTTATTTTTGCAGCATCTGATTGGCTGCAACCAAGTGGCCACACTCGATTGGTTTGGAATATGTATTCGTTCTATCAGTCACTTTTATTGAATGATCGACTCTATAAATTGTTTGTTACTTCTCAGTCCTTATATCATCAAAAGGCTGGAAATAGCCCCTCCCTCTTCTTTCATTTTCCTAGCTTCTGATTGGCTGCAACCAGACGCCTTCAAATGTTTGTATGTTTGTTACATTTATTCATTCAGCAGATGTTGTTTTCTTTTTTGTTTCTTATTCTTTAGTTCTTTCTTATACTTTATTCTTTGATTTTTATTATTTAGTATATCATCAAAAGCACTTTTTTTTTTAGGTAACATCTGATTGGCTGCAACCCCAGTGACCTCCAGTTTGTTTGTTCTACACATTATCCAAAGTCACATACAACTTTCTTCTGTTCTTTCTTTCTTTTTCTTTCTTTTTCTTTCTTTCTTCTTTCTTTTTTCCACTTTATTTTAACCGCATCGACACAAGCACTGGTAAACATCCTCCTCCCTACTCTCAGCTTTTAACTTGTCTTAATATCAATTGTTTCTACTCCCTTTCTTGCAGCATCTGATTGGCTGCTTGTAACCTCAGCTGACCTTCAGTTTTGTATTTAACGATTTCCTACATCCTCCTCCGCTCTCTCTCACTCTCGACTTCGGAGATCCAGTCCTCTGGAGACGGCCTTTTTTATTCATCTTTCTTTCCTGTTGACTCAATTTGTCCAAGAAGTGCGAGAGCGGAGGCAAATTAAAGGCGTGAAGGCTACTGTATGACAGTCATTGGACACCGCCTCAGTCCCTTTTGCGCTCTCCCAACGCCGCATAATGGTTACCTGACAATCCTGTGATATTATTCCAAACGACTGCTGCATAAATGAATGATTAAACTGGGGGGGGGGTTAGGTTCTCCTTTATTACCGAGGTGAAAGGCAGCTAATCAGGGCCAAAGGCAAATGGTAATTACATAAATTATGAGTCTGACTTTGATATATATTTCCCGGGTGTTCGCTGCAGACGTCTGTCATCCGCAGCGGCCCTCTCTCTGTGCTCCGCTTACACGGGTGGCTGAAGAAGAAAGAGAAAATATTTATTCTGTCTCATTACTCTCCTGCCTACGCTGGGGTCCGTAATTGCTCTTGTGAATGCAAAGGGCATGTGGCAACCAATATATTAATGTCTCTTGGAGTGACTGAAATATTAGTTTTTCAACAACTGCTTCAATTTGTGTGAATATTTAAAATTCAGTGATGGGGATTTAATAAGCATTGACAGTGGCATTGTAGGCCAGTTTACACGTTTGTTCGGCGATTGATTTTAAAAACGGCTTTTGAAAGTTTGCCTGAATCAAAAGCATGGGCCATTACACTGCAGAGGCCTTAATATCTATTACAACACCCGTCTCATTGGTCTACAGATTGATTCGCTTGCTCGCTTGTCTCTCCTCTAACTTTTTAATTATTAAAAGCAACATGAAGTCTCTGAACGACCATTTTGGCTTCCTTAACTTGTCTTATTGGAGGCTTCATTAGTGCCACGTATTTGAAAGAAATCAACTTTTCTCTTTACTGTTGACTCAATTTGTCCAAGGCGCGAGTTGCCGTAGGCAACTTTCTCATCCCCTCTCCTAATGACAGTCCGTGTAACCGCCCGTCCCCGCTTCTCCACGCACGCATACTGATACATTACAATCCTGTCATAGTTATTCAAACGTCTGCTTGATTAGGTATGATTAAACTAGGGCTTAGTCTCCTTTACTACCAGATGTGATAAGGCACTAATTAGTAAAAATAACTGAATGTCCATTACATAAATTATGATCTGACTTTGATGTACCAATCCGCAGATGGGTCCTCTGCAGACGTCCTGTTTTTGCCGCAGCGGCATCTTTCTGTGCTCAGCTTTACAACGGTGATCATTTAGAACGAAAAAAATACTTGTCAAGTTTAATTACTCTCTCCTGCAACGCTGAAGTCCGTAAGTGGACATGAGTAATCACAGTGACACTTCCGTATAAAAACGATATTTATAATCTCTCTCTCTACCTGATCTTTCCTCTCTCTCTCAACTCTGCTCTCTCTCTCTCTATTTATATATATATTCAGTGACTGGGGATTATATAAGCATTGATAGTGGCATATAGGCAGTATATAATGTAGGTGAATTTCGGGTTGATTAAACATAAATGACAATTTTGCTTGACTCACCGCATATAACATAATAAATGCAGAGGAGAGAATTATTCTATTACAAAAATCCCCCCCCGTCTCCATTTATTTACAGATTTCTTTTATTTCGCTTTTGTCCCTCCATCACCCTATTTGATATGACTGTCACTTAAGTCGATGGAACACAAGAATAAATTTGCCTTCCTTAAAACCTTGTTGTTGTCAATGCAGTTGATTCATTCACTGGAAGAGATTTGAAGTCAAACAGTTTTCTCTGGATAGTCCAAGTTGCCAGGGTGTAGCAACTTTCTCCTCCCCTCTCGATTTTCAGTTGTCTCTCAAATCCCTTTTTATTTTTTTATCTTTTCTTCGTCCAGTACTAACACAGCAATTTAGGTAACATTTTCTGGTGGCTTTAAATTACTAAATGTGATAAATTATAAATAACTGAATAATTACTAATCTGATCATTTGTGTACAATGTCAGATGGTTGTCCCCCCTGTGGCTGTTTTTTTCAGCATGTCCCTGCACACTGCACACTTTTTTAAGAAAACTTGTCAGGTTTAAAGTAAGATTCAACTGAGGTAAGTGGACATGATTAATCACATAACACTTCCTGTAAAAAAAAGTATAATATCTCATCTCTCTCTTACAGTTCCTCTCTTCTCTCTCTCCTCTCTCCATAGCTCTCCTCTCATCTATATATATATATATATAATATATATTATATAATATAATCTTATATATATATAATTATGTATCATCATTTATATAAATAATGGCTCACCATATTAAACATAAATAAATTTAAATGAAAGCTCGCCCAAAAATGTTTTTTTATTTATTTATTTATTTAGTGTTCTTTTTTTCCCACATCAATCCCCATTTTTGAATGACTGGTGTGAACACAATATAAGATTTGTTTATTTACTTTTTTTTTTGGTTTTCCATGGCAGTGGAAATTCACTGGAGAGAGAAAGTCCAACAGTTTTGAGTCACATGAAGGTTATGCAAATTATGCGAATTTTTCTCTCTCTCTTTTTTTTTTTTTTTTTTTTTTTTTTTTTTTCGTGACCTAACACAGCCAATTTAGGTTTTTGTTCAAATCTCCCCTTGTGAAAATAGGTGTGCTTTTCTAATGTTGACTTTTTTAAAATTCCCTTCTTTTTGTTCATCTTTGCCTTGGAATGCTAGGCGCCCACTGATGACATCACTTGTTTTGGGATCTCTCGTTGGGGGGGGGTGGTGGTTCAAACACACTTGTGTACATCACAAGCGGGTCCCTCTGTGTAGTAAGACCTTTTGAACGTAAGGGTGAGTGTGGTGTGTGTGTGTTGTGTGGTGTGTGTGGTGTGTGTGTTTGTGTGTGTGTGGTGGTGTATTTGGTGTGTTCCCATGGGTGTGGTTGTGTGTTCTTGTCCATGTCGAGATATGTTCTTGTGTGCGGGGTTTGGGTGTGGTGGGTGTGGTATTGAGTGTGTTGGAGTTGTGTGTTCCGTGACCTCTGTATGTAACGGGTAGGGATGACCGAGCTGGAGTAAAGTGACGTGGTGCTTTGTTGTTTGGTGTCTAGTAGTGTCTTTGACGTTGTGTCTGCCCACCGGGCGAACCTGAGGGTGCTGGAGAAGGTGACTTGCCATTTGATTGACATTACAGCATGAGAAACTCACACACAGAAACGTCAATGGTACAGGGTTTGCAATATACAACTCAAGGGCACATGGTTGCGGGTTAGGTCTTGCCTTTTTTTATGTGAAAAATTAAATAATGTACAAACATTGATGCAATAGTCGGTAGTTCAAATACGTTTTAAAATAAAAACAATCAAAAAAACTCGAAAAAGCCCTTTCTCAAAAAAGCAAAAGTTTCAATTTGCAATTAAATCGGTTTCTAAACTTACATCAAGCATTCCAATGAGCATATTTTTCATCAATGCCACGTCCGAGGAGGTGCAGCCGTGAAGTGTGCCAGCTCATCCTCGACCTCGCTACTTCTTTTTAATTTCCAGCCTAAGAATCTCTCCTTCTGCCCCATCCTCATTTTCTCATTCTGTCAGAGCCATCAGAGCACCATCTTTAGAAAAAATGGAAGAGAGCTAGCGCTGTCACGCCCTCTTCACTCAGTCGCTCTTTCACCACATCTAATCTAAACCCCAGTGCCCGTGCAAGGCGTGGGCTTGGGACTTACGGGCCCACCCGGGCCTGGACTGGAAACACGGTTAAGGACCCGAGGCTCTCCTTCTGAAGGACCTGTGAGCAGCAGGGGTTTCAGATAATTCCCCTGGCTCTCTCCTCTCTCACACTCGCTCCGGTTTGGTATTATTTGTAAGACGCCATTCTCGGTGAGAACTGAAAGTGAGTCTTTCAATTGCTCACAACAGAATTAGCTGCCTGTTTAAATCGAGCATGTTGCTAGCGTTAGCATGGACCGTACAATGGCATGTTACATGACTTTGCAATACATGGTGTGCATACAGGGTGGATCAAAATGCATATCCATAGTAAAAATTGTCGATTGTATTTTTTTTTTTTTTTTTTTTTTTTTGAGAAATTAAAAGGGAAAAAATACATGAAATTACAATGAACCCTTTCCTTAGAAAACATCTCTGGTTGGAATTTTGGCACAATTTCAGTTGCACCTTATTAATGAAATATTGTTTTAAAACTCTTTTTTTATTTGCTTTTAACTAGTAACTTTTGATAGTTCTGTGGGCGTGGGCAAGTACTTTATCGTATATTTAATTAATTCAATCTATTATTATTGATTAAGACTCGCATCCATCATATTTAAAAAGGAATAGCAAAATGGTTGTTTTTTTCAAAACTTAACTAGATTAAAGTTTGAGTTGAAATAATAGCTATGCGATTATAGATCTTGTATAATATATGTAATGAATATATATATATATAGAATATATATATATAATTAAAATAGTGCTTCTAGATAATATAGATTACGTTAAAATTGGGGTTTGAATTTTTATTTAGTTTGTTATTTTGTTATTTTGGACTTGAGTTTCAAGAGCCAAACATATCTTGCCAGGACGTATTGATCTTTCTTAATTTTGTTTTATTGTGCTCCTAACAGGCTAAATATATCCATGTAACTTTAACAATCTGCTAATATGCATTCGCAGTAATATATTGTGTACAACAATATTGCATAGGACAAGGCATGTCTCATTTCTCTCTATGGGTTGATGTCTTATTTGTGCTGCTTACTGATGTCAGCTAATATCACTGCAAGATAATCCAGTTTCCAATGAGAGCTCACTTGTGGATCTGTGGATGAAAATTCAACTGCTCTGCAACAACACTTGCGCAGCATCTTTTTCTTTCTCCATTCATTGCCTTTTGTATTCAAATGCGATTGAGGAACTCAGTTTTTGTGGTTCTGTGTAGAACGCGATGAGGGGAAAACGAGAGAGAGAGAAGAGAGATTTACTTTCCCTTTCCCTTCCGTTTTCCATTCCATTCAAGGTAGGGGAATCAATAGAGGGGAGTTTTTCAACTGCATTTCAATAGGGAGAAGTTTTTTGTCAGTCAAAGGTTTAGTATGATTCAAAACTTGCCTGAGAGACATTGCGTCGATTTCACCGATTCACACTTTCACCTGAAAAGAATAAGCTGCAAACGGGGATAACCTTTGTCGGGCCTGTCTTTTTTTCATAACATCCTCTGGCCTGTGTATCTCTCTTTCTTGTCTTCTGCCTCTCACCCACATTTAATAATGCTTGCTGTGCCCAAAATACAGAGGATTTAAGTCAATTAGACTATTAAAAAAAACATTCAGAAATGATTAGTTATTCCTTTTTTGATTTATATTTTTAGTGTTGGAAGAGCATGGGGGAGGTGGGGGGAACCATTATCTGAGTGTGTTTGGAGTGTGAGAGAGTGTGCGGTATAATGAGTGGATTTTTGCAATCACTACTATCACTTATCAAGGTTATAATCATAAGAAGTTATAGATCATGTCAAATAAAGGAGAGCTGTGAACCTTTCTAAAATCTGATTTACACGTTTTTTTGCCAGTCAGACAATAAATCAGGAGTAAAAAAAAACAAAAAAAACAAACAAAAAAAAAAACCATTGCATTGAATGGAGGTACACCTGATCCATTATCTCAATGGACCTGAATCAAAGGTGTTATTGTAATTGGTTCATCTATTCTAATGAAAATGTCCCAGTTTCCTATTTTCCTTCTGAAATACTTACTCTGATTGAATTTAGGCAACATTTGTACACACTGCAAAAAAGACTGTTGTGGGTCTCTTTGAAATTGTCGTTTTTTCCCGATAAAAATCAGCAGAGGCAGCCTAAAATGTACACTGCAAAAATAACTCTTAACGATATGGTCCCCTGCTTGAATTGTTTTCTGATAAAAAAACAAGAGGCAGCCTAAAATGTACACTGCAAAAAATAACAACTTATGTACGTTATCGCGCAACTCTTTTACCGGGTGTTTATGAAGGCAGTACAAAGTTAACGTGACACCAAAAAAAGTAGGTGCAACCGTATGAAGCAGACAGTCAGTTAGCTCCTCACCATCCGCGTTGAAGAAGATATCGTGTCGTAGGACTGCTTAGTTGAAAGTTACTGTGGCCTAGCGGTTTCGGACTCATTTCGTTACACGTTCACATCCGGGGACATCCTGTGTCATTACGGGACCTTTACTTGGTTGTGTGTGAAACCTACGCACAGAGTTGCGCGGAAATCAACTGGCAGTGGTGGAAAGGGGCAAATCTTGGCGACCCCGGGAACAATTTTCCGGGACACATTACCTGTGTATTTTCCCCGAATAGCAGTGTGAAAGGGTCTGCAAGTTATATAATCATACAGTACCTCATGTTTTTCGGGGCATCTCCTTATTCCACATCACATGGACATTTGGGTACAGTTTGTGAAGCACTGGAGCATTAATGAGCCCTTGTGACATTCAGTCATGCACTTTTCCTGTCGGGCCTGTCCAAGTAAATCACACATGTTGGACTGAAGCATGTGTTTTCAGAGTAATTGTGATTTCCTTTTAATAAATGCATACGTTAATGCCTCAATTATCCATCATATTTGCATCATGTAAAAATTGACAATTGCTAATTAATGATTTTTTGTTATAGAGTACTTGGGGATAGTAAGTCAAATACCTAACAACCAAAACTCATTCAGTAATATCCATAGCTAACACCCTGACATGCATTTTTGGCCACTTATTGAATGGGTAAAGAATCACTCTCAATGTTTTTTTTTTTTAAATGTAACCCTACTTATGAATCAGTTTTTGATTGTGATGTGATTTTTTCGTCTGCACTCGGTTTCATCCTCACCACAAGGACCCAGGAAGTCGCGTCCACACCACCATTGAAAAAACAAAAAAAAAAAAAAAAAAAAAAAATAAAAAAAGGATCAAAAATGCCCAAGAAAAAGAAGAAACAGCAGACTGGACAGAAAAAAACGAAAGAAAGGGTAGTTAGAAAAGGGAGAAGAAAGAGAAAGAGGAATTGTTTTCGCTGCTAAAAAAGAGACCATCATCTTAACGTCCACAACATTCCAGATGGCACATGAGAGAACGGATACAGCAGGATGGTGACAGGTAATGCGGGAAGCTGTTGTTTGCTCTTCCTCGCTCTCCTTCCACAACACCACGACCCCTAACCCGCAGAGGCCTGTTTGATTCAAGCAGGATGCTCTACACAGAAAAGCACGTGGCGGGACGGTCCCGCAGCATAGCTGGGAGCGTAAAAAGCTGAGAGCATGGTCGCCCGTGGTTGTTTAAATCAACCACACCTTTCAAGCATCAGAGGCGAGGCGATATGTAAATATATGTGCCACGGTTGTTTTGGTCCTCAGAAAGAGCGAGGTATCAAGTAAGACAGCAGGTGAAGAGAGAAGTTGATGACAAAAACCGCAAGGTTGACACGGCAGCGGGGCTTTGGGCCAAAATGTGGCCTTTGTGGGTTCTAGCGGTTTTTTATATTTTGTATTTTAGTGTGCACTGCCAACAAGCAGGTTGTTTAGGATGTAACCAGTCCCTAGGCAAAAAACTGTGTGCAGGAGACAGACCAGTGTAGAATGATATTATGATAAAATCATAAAATAAAAAAAAAAAAAAAAATAAAATAAAATAAAATAAAAATAAATAAAATAAAATCAAAATAAAATAAAATAAAATAAAATAATAATAAAAATTAACAAAATCCAATAGTAAAATAATAATCAACTTAATATCTAGCCATTAGTCTGGGGATTGGACACTAATATTTATTATTAAACAGCTTTTTAGGTTATTGATAGATTAATTAATTTATTTACTATTAAATGTACCTAATTTATTATAACTGACTTAGTGTTAAATAACATAGAACAATTTAATATTAAAATAATCAGGATCATAATAAAAATTAAAATATTACATTAAATGGTAGAAAGTTTCCCTTAAAAAAATAGGATATGAAATTATATTAACAAACAAAATTAAAATAAAAAATACCTTTCAGCCTCAGTTTTGATTTCAGTCATTTTGGGATCCTTCATTAAATGGTTCATCCTTCATCAACCAACCACTGACAGAAAAGTTGGAGTGTTTAAGGAAACCTGTTTTGCAGACCATCAATAATTTTTGCAAGTTTCTGTTTGGTGACAGCAGCGCGGCGCAGAAACTTCACATACTGTACAATAACAGTCCTTCAAACCGCGAGGTAAAATGAACGCGTTCCAATCACAATATATTGAGGTCAATCACGCACTTACCGGCCCAATTGCAAACCTGGAACATGAAAAGGAAACAAGTTAAAATGCTATTTCCCGCTCGCACGCTAAATGCCTGTATGTCAGGTTATTGATGACATATGAAACATTAATAAACGGAGGCCCCTGACAGGTTGGAGGCAAATAAGAATAACTCTCAGTTTGCTTGCATATGATGTGGAACGCCTCCTGGGCGTTTCAGAGGAGGATAATGCTTTTTCATTGCCAAGCCCGGGTGGCTGAAATGGAAGCCCTGCCAAACATCAGACTCCAGGATGAGCCGATTTCCAAAATGAGACCGGTGCCTCATCTCCCGAGAGCTAATTTCCACCCTCTGACGACGGGCCACTGAAACGCATCCAGAACGTAATATACTGCGCTTCTGCCTCTAATGACTGACAGGTGTACATCTCCGGTTTCATTAAATGTAATAACTACAAAACGGCACTTGATATTATGAAATATATTATATGGAAATGTGCAATCAATTCAGCTGCTCCGCAGCGCGTCCTGGGAATTCCTGATGATAAAATGTATTCATGTGACAATTCGGGGTAACCACCCTGAATTTGATCAAACGGAGATGGAAAAGTCTGCCCGTTAGCCCTCAGCAAAACATCTCACTCGCTCCAATTTGAGTCAAGATGTTTCGCAGCATTGGTCTTGATCATTTTCGCTTTAAATTCCACACATAATCAAGAACAAGTAAGATCACATCTGACAGCTACAGTTTCGGTGGACGTCCAGCCCCGGAAAGGCAAGAGAATCGCGTTCGCACCACCTCCCCGCTTTAATATCTCAGTTTAAAGGTCTTGAAGCAATTTTTTGGGCTAATATCTGAGCTGGTCAGATTGTGCGAACTGTACGGGCGCATGCATATAGAGTGGTGTTTGTAAATGATGAACTGTGCGGCGTTGACACTTTGTTGGGCCACAAATTACCTCAGTTTCTAGACTGGGCATCATTACCCTTCGCCGACCGCCTGGATGTTTTTTAATAACGTCCTTGCTCTGGCGGTTAGCGAGTGGCGTGTACCCCGCGAATCCGAAACATCAATTCAAAGCAAATATGTGTCTTTGTGTTGCTTGTGCAGTTTGACATAATGAGCGAGGTGGGGGAAAATGATCGCGCATTACGCAGGCCCGGCTTTGGGCAGGAAACGCTCCTATGCCTTTAAGCAACTCATGAAAAATGAAAGAGATTTGTCTGTCATCAGCAATGCGCGCATTCTGACCTTGACTTCCAGACGGGACTAAAGGGGCTTCTGAATTTTTTACAGCAGAAGGTGGAATTCCGTGAGGTATTGAAGGGAAAACAACAGTCATGTTTTTGAGACCGGCGAGAGAAATGGTTGAGAAACTGCTGTAATTAATTTGGAGTAACTACGCATTTCGCGGGTCTCTGAAAATGCGTGCCGCTACCCGCATGTTTTTTTCTTTCTCTTTACTGCAGCTATGTTCTCTCGTTCTTTCTCACCCCGCCCGCTTCAATCATCCTTTTGGTTGTTTGTATTGTGGAATCACTAATATCGAGAAACACAAAGCCTGTGAGGAAGACTTCGAGCAGAAGAAAAAAAAAAACTGTTTCAAACAAAGTCACAAGATCACAGATCCTGAAATTCTGACTATGGGGACACCAGGGAACAAATCAGGTCAGGCAATCAGCACTAATGGGGACAGGCCTTCCTGTCGGGCGGCGGGGTGTGGGCAGGGTCCCCATTTAGGGGCGGGAGTGGGCGTAAATGGCGGAGGGAGATCCGAGGAAAGCTGGATGCTGGAGAGCCCGCGGTCTAATTGTAAGAAGCGGGGCCTGAAGTGGTGAGGTAGGGCCCGTTCTGCTCCTTTCTTTCTCTAACCCCCCTCCTGACGAGTCACGGCGAAGAAGGGGAGAGTAATTCAATCCCCAGGCTTTTTTCGGTGCAAGGCCAGCGCTCTACTCTGACAACACCCTGAAATTCGAAGCAAACCACCCCGCTGGAGTGTGTGAGACTTCCAGGGGCTGAAAAAGCAGCTCATGCTTTTTTCCCATGCTGCTCGGCTGGTCTGTCCAAACATCATCGCACAATCAATCGCAATGATCAGCAGATGACTAAGCTCAGTGATCTTCACATGCCATCAATGTTGAATTACGAAACCCCGACGCGGTCTGAATATGAGTTTTAATGTGTGCCATAGTGTGGACCAAATTCCCATAAGAACACACATTGCTTCATGTAATCATTGGTGGATTCTTTATATTCAGGATATTTTTGTACATGGTTGGAAAATCTCATGAATCATGCCTCAGGTCACATTTCCCCTGCAAATTCTACGATACACCGTATAAATCCAACTTATCAATTTGTAGATTTTGTAATTAAATTATTAATGTGGATCTATATATCGTCTATATATATATATCATATATATATATATATAGTATATGACTATATATATATAAATATATATATATATATAGATGGAGAGAGAGAGAGGAAGAGGAGGAGAGAGAGAGAGAGAGAGAGAGAGAGATACATATTCACTATGTATTTATTTATTTATTCATAATGAGGCAAAATCAGGATTATTTTGAAGCATTATTGTTTTATTTATTTATTATTTCTTTATTTCCACAGCAGCGTTAATTTAAGAAACAATTTAAATATTAAATTAACCTTAGTTGTTGAAGTTGTTGTTTTAAACACATTCATCTTGGATGAATGGTGATTTTCATATAAGTTTTTTTTATTTTTTTATTATTTTTATTTGGGGGGGGTGAAATATTACCCAGCTTATACTTATTGTGGAGACCGTTTTGTGTGGCATTAACATTTACGAAAGATCTATAGATAAAATTAAATCTGTTTTTAGCACATTTTAGTTGTCACTGGTGTGCTACCCTCTTTTGCTGGAGTTTAGAAGTAATAGTATAGATTTGAGTCAGTTCATAGCACCGTAAACAAGCTAAAAATGAAAAGTAAAACTTTTTATAAAATCCAGATTTTATGGCATTGAGGACTCTTTCACATATGTAGTGGGACTGTGTGTGTTTTGTAACACTGCTTCCTTTGTTGTGTTTTGGTTGTCGTACACCACACAGGGTCGAAGACCCACATTGGCCTCTGTGTTTCCATATTTACATCCTATAAAATTTTTATATAGCAGAAATAACTCGAGTCCGTGGACAGTTAAACCCAACATAACTAGCTTTTGTGATGAGGGGGTTCTCAGACA
The DNA here is from genome assembly GCF_018340385.1 of Cyprinus carpio. Classification (NCBI taxonomy): domain Eukaryota; kingdom Metazoa; phylum Chordata; class Actinopteri; order Cypriniformes; family Cyprinidae; genus Cyprinus; species Cyprinus carpio. The sequence continues at coordinate 21,915,503 of NC_056583.1, forward strand.
TCCCACCCTAATGGTTAATACTAATCATTAATATGTGTGTTGATGTTCCAGTGTTTCATTGTCTGGGAGTCATACACAAACCACAGCCTTCATAAGACTGATGAGACGACGTTTCTGTTCAGCAACAGAGTTGTTCATTTCCGAATCAAGATAGATAAATATAACCCAGCATAAATGAACATCGTCAAAAGATGATTAAGCAAACCGCCTTTTCCTGGCTTTCGGACGTATGAATGTGAAGTTCCGGAATTCCAGTTTTTGTCCGAACAGAAGATCACGCTGCTACATCGTAACATCTTGCTCAAATTAATGGCTATCCAGTCTTGTAATCACTGGGTGGGAAATCAGTTAAATGAAGAGGTAAAATTAAACATTATTAGATGAATTGTAAATCGAATTGATTATTATTTTTTGGTGTCACATTCATATTAGTTGAGACTTCGGGAAGCCCCTGCGATAAATAAGCACATGTAGACGTCTCAACCATTTGGACTTTATTTGCATGTAAATTCCAGCTAGCGGCTCTCATGTGTCTGCGTGGCTGTTGGCTGTTGCTGGGTTTGGTGTTTGGTGAGGATTGGAGTGAATTGGTTTTCAGGCGTGTGTTACACACGATGAGCTTGACTGACTAAGCAAAAGATGCTCTTCCCCCTCCTCCCTACAGTTCACAAGGCCGATTACCATCTTAATAAGGAGGGTTGATTTTGCCCCCAGGCTGAGCAAAGAGGGGCAGTAAGGCAGGGTGTGCTTATGTGGGCAAGCAGAAAGTTGACCCCGTCCCATTAAGAACAAGAGGATATAAATAAAGGGCCAGTACGGATCCTGAAAGTCCTGAGGCACATGCATGTGTATTTCTCACTACACACACTGACAACTTAGAGCCAGCTGACTCACCCATTTTACTTTGTTTTCTTAACTAAAAAATTGCATTTAGGCTGTGGCTGACACAACAGCGACTTGCATTGCTTTCAATGCTAATACAATCTTTTTTTTCAGTTCAGTTCATGCATTCTCCCTGGGAATCGAAACCCACCAGCCTTTGCTGGTGCCATGCTCTTTTGTTTAAAATACAGGAATGAAGCATAGGCCTTTTATTTATTTTATTATTATTTATATTTTTTTTTTTCCATTAGTAAGTTATTAGCTCATTTCATCAACATACGAGAATGGAGCTGGACAACTTCAGTACATTATAACATTATACAACAGCTTATGTGGCCTAACTGTGTTGTCAGCAGAAAAGTAAATTGCGCTTCACAGGTGGAGCATGTATAAATGGGTCATACTTTTTTTGTTTTTTTCATTGAGTAATATTGGATTGATTGATTGATTGATTGTGTGGCACAACACAAAATGCCATAGTGTATAGAAGCTAAATAAATGTTTGTGTCTTACTGAATTTATGTATTTATTTATTTTCATTTATTCATTCTTTATGTTGTGTGCTACAAAAAAATATATAAATATATTTCCAATTTTTTTCCATCCATTTATTATTTATTTATGCAGCAAAAGGAAATGCATGAAAATGCATACATTTTGTAGCTTGTTTTAACATCTTAGGAAAAAATACTGGCCATTAATTGCTGACCTTGTTTAGTAAAATCAGAACCACTATTTTAATGATTTATATTACAAGACATATGGTTATGAAGTACAGTAAGCTTCGATAACACAGTAGCTGACCCAGTGACACAAACAAAAAATGTTTAACAGTATTTACTGTAATTTCAGTTTCTATTCTTTAAAGACCTTCCAAGCCCAGTGAGGGTCTCACTTTCCACAGAGAAGGGGAAGACAGCTAATTCCCACCCTCTCCTAAAGTGATCCAGGTTTGAGAAGGAAGCATTGTCATTCCCCTCTTAAGTGAATAATAGCCCTTCTCTCCTGGCATTAGAAATTTGGGGAGTGATCGTCTAATCGCTCTATCGCTCTGTACTGCCGGCTGACGGATCAGCGCGCTGAGCTGAGAGCTTGTCAATAGTAGCTTCTGTAATTAACAGAGTGGCATGGAGACAGGAGGGAGATCAGACAGCCGGATTAGTTTCTGCCAGGTTCTCTCCTCAGCAGTCGATACACATAGAGGACAGAAACCCAAGTGCCCCAAAGGACTCATTAACATACCTACACCAGATAGCACCTTCAAATTGGCCCGACGATATCTCTCTTTTCTGCTGTACATTGCAGGAATGTACACACAGGTGAGGGAGTTCAATAAGCCTGAAATACTTAAGGTTACTGTTTTGAACTGACTGCTAAGTCCAAGTATAAATTTGACATGGCATTGTGGAAGATGTAGATTATTTTTTTTGAAACCAATTTTTAGCTAGGAATTTTTTTAGGAGTGAATTTAGTGTTGAAATATGGTTGTCACTCCTGTAAACTGTGAACAGAATTGGATTAACGTAGTTTGTAGTTCACCCAGAAATGAAAATTATGTCATTATCAAAGGCCTGCAGGATGATTACTACAAGTATAACCATAAAGTTGTAATAATCATTTTAATTCTATGAGAAAGGGAAGTCACATATCACAGCTACAACGATAACGACAGTGTTTTTCTATATAACAGTTTTCTATGGTGAAGAAAACACTTAATGTTGTGTTCATATCTAAGTCAGTCTACATGCCTGTAGAAAGTATATATATATATATATATATATATATAAACTGTATACCAGATTTGATCTTATTATTGTCTTTGTCTATCAAGCCACATTAAGCATTTTCTTTATGTTATATGGGGGAGAAAACACTAATTGTGCAAATTAACACATTGTGTTTATGTTCTGTGCTATTCTGCTTGTCTGTATATGGTTTGTTTTATTAATAAAAGTGTGTGCAGAATTTGGCTCTCTGGTGCTACTGTTTTAAGCCACGTTAAGCATTTGTCACATTTAAAATAATCTTTGTGTTCACAATTCATTCAGTCTTGTCGTGTCAGATCAATGAGCTTGCAAGTCAGCAAGTCATGAATTCGAATTTTAAAGTCATAATTTCAACTTTTTAATTTCATATTTTCGATTTAGTATGTCATTTATTTAGTTATTTATTTATTTAATTTATTTATTTATTTTTCAGTTTATGTATTCCCCTGGGAAATCGAACCCACCCACCTTGGAGTTACTAGTGACATGCTCTATTCTTTGAGAGAACAGGAATGTAGCATAGGGCTTTTTTTTTTCTTTCTTTCTTTTCTTTCTGTTTTTTTTTTCCCCATTGGTAATTTATTAGCTCATTTCATACAAGAATGGAGCTGGAATTGATTTGTGAGTTTGCTGAAATCGAGTGCATTTTAACATTATCCAATAGCTTGACTTGGTATGTAAAATTTTAGACTTTTATGAATCATAATTTCAATTTAATAAGTCATAATTTTGACTTTTTAATGCTTTTTTTTTTTTTTTTTTTTTTTTTTTATGTGGCGGAAATGGCTTCCATACAAACAGTGTGCTAGCAATGACAATATAATGGTTCAAATCTCAGGGAATGCATGAATTTAAAAATGCATAGTTTGGATGCAATGTTACTTACTTTTTGATAAATGCGTATGTGTAAATCATACTGAAAAGAAACGCAGCCAGGATATTGTTTAACACATCTCTTTGTGTGTTCCACAGAAGAAAGAAAGCCATGTGGGTTTGGAATGACATGCTGGGTGAGTAAAATGATTTTTATTTAATTTTTTCACAACCATTTATTCAAGAACAGACTTTACATTTTTCATTGTGGTTGCATTATTTTCAGAAGCAAGAAATATCATGCATCTAAATAATATAACAATATACATAGCTGGCAAGCTGGCACTAGACTTTTTGGACTCTCGGTAATGGTAAACACAATATGCAAAATGTAAACCTTCAACCAACTGTGAATACCCCATAAACCCATTTCACACAATTTTGTACTGACAACAAATCACTTACATACATAACACAACCATCAAGGCCAAGAAGTCATACATTTCTCCATCAAAACAAATACAGAGAGGAAAAGGTCTGTTTCAGTTTTATATATCCATTTGTAGTGCTTTCAATGAGGAGGTGAGCATAAAAAAAAATGGCACTCTTAACAGCACAGAGTTTAATGAAACTTCCCCAAATATCCGTTTGGCTCAAATATCGCATTTGTTGCCAAATGATCAAACGTCATAGTGGAACTTTTGACAGTCGGGCCTCAGAGCTTCATAAATATGAGAGAATGAGAGTGAAATGGCTCTGGCCCGGGAACGGTCTTTGACAGTCCAGCTCATTAGAGCAGAACTAGACGCCTGGACAGTCTGAACGGTGTCTTAAAACACACTGAAAACAGCCATTCACCATTCAGCCTGCCGTTTCTCACAGCTAACAGCTCGACCCAGCAGGCGTCGCACTTTTACAACATCGCCATTATGAAGTGGAACAGTTCAGTACGTGAACGTCAGTGAGAAGCCGCTTTCAGAGCCGCTGCATATTACATGCTTAACCTATCGTACACAATTACTGTTAAAAAAGGGCTGCTTGACCTTTAACAAGAGAAAGAGAGCTTAACGCGCTCACCGTCGTACTAGCCCTGACTACTTTAACAGAGTACAGCGCAGGACGTTGTGGGTCAGGTTCAGCAGTAACACAACCCGGCGGAGGAAATCACGACGCCACTGACCTGTAAATAATGGGGCTTTTCCTGTTTCTGACCGTATGGCGTGTGAGGAAGTCTGAACAGACCGTGAATGTTAAACGTATACACTATGCATCAGTATGACGCTTAACTTGAAGGGAAATTTATAAATTGAGAGCCACAAAACTTGTTTTTTAACAGGCAGGATGTTAAAGAGACATTGGTAATGTTTATATGGATGCCGTTACAGACCCAAATGAATGTATAATTGAACTTTTGTGGATTTATGTTCATGTATGCTAGATTTTTTTTAATGTAAATGTAGGCTGGTATACTTCTTAAAAGTTGACATAAGTATTTATATGCAAATCATAAAGTTATAATACAGTCTATAGTGTAACATTCAACCTAGTTGTACAAGAATAGACTAGAAAATTTGCATTGTATTGCATTATTGCGAAACCAGCAGTGCCACAGTACTGTATAATGTCTGAGATATGAAAGTAATATATATATAATATATAAATAATAATATTATATATATATATATATATAATATATATATATATATATAGTATATATATATATATATATATATAGATATATATGATATATAGATAATCTGAAGTATGTGCTATGTATATTTTATTAAGTCACAATGAATGGCTTTTTTTATTGATTTGTTTTAATTGTTCATTTTATTTTTTACAGCCAAATGGTGTAGTTACAGCATCCACCAGCAGGGGCTAATGGGCAGTGCTAACCAGCTAAACCTTGACCTTTGACCTGCCTCTGACTAGCTAAAGCAAGTAGCAAATCATGGTTCATGGCTGAGATGCAAAGACGGAAAGGCTTTTTAACCAAAAGGGACAAAGTAGTCTTCCATATGCTCTCCCACAACTTCCTGTTTCAGTAGGAAATGTGTAAACACAGAAGAGAAAAACGTCTCATCAAGATCATTTCATGTGGCCTATCTTTAATAGTGAAACATTGAAAAGAATAGATAACACCTGTGAGGTGAGAAATTATTCATTCTTTTAATTTCTGTCTGAACCTCATTAACTGATAATGAACGCACATACAAAGCAGGGACAATATCACAGCAATGGCTTACAGTTGTCTGAAACTTATCCAGAACAAGCACGTTAGTGCTCCTTTTTCCTTTAATGATACAAACGTGTACTTTAGATTGATTTGACCCCACAAAAGAGTGAAAAAAAAAAAAAAATCAGGCAGAATTTTGATTGCTTCACTTGAAACAATGAGAGAACATGCAAACACTCAGTGGAGCTCAACGCTTAGCGTCTGCATGTTTAACAGTCTGGGACGACTTTGTAATGGGCTCATTTTAGATATCAGACCCCCATGTAATAAAAGGTCCTGAGATTCATAGATGAATAGTAAACATTTGGTCCTGAGGGCAGTTGGCTTTAATTCCCATTTGGGAATGTCAGTGGGCCACAACAAAAAACCGTTTTATCTTCATTCAGATGATTAATTTTTAAGAAAATGTTATCAAATAATGTCAGTATGAATAAATAAATCATGATATTATCTTCATTTAGATTATTAATTTTTAAGTTTTAAATTTCTACTAATTTCTAGGATGCAGTACATTCTAATGTCCCCATCATATCTGTAGTAAATGACAATATATTGGATAACATATTTATTTAGTTAGTTTCATCATGCTATCCCAATAAAGTGAAAAGAGAATTTTAAATTATTTTGGTGTTTTAGTGGATGGTTTTGACTTTTATTTAATTTTTATTTATTCTTCAGTATTACAAAATATTTATTTTTTCCTTACATTTTCCACATGTGCTTTAACTTATATATTTAAATTAAAACATGTTTCCTTTGAAATATTGTTTATATAACAATATTTTTTCAAGCATTAATTCATAGAACGTAAGTGCCTGAGTTTAATCAGAAAATATTTCTTTTAAAATTCTACTATAGCGAATCCATTACCCGTTGCTTCAGACATACAATATTCAAGAATACTTAATATCTGTCAAGCGCCAGTGATAATATTATCATTGCTCTTAAAACATTAGTCCACAGTGAATTTGCTAGTTCGACTGAGCTGAAATGTGGAATCGTCCCGGTTTTTCAGAGGCTGGATGGTTTCACCCAAATCTGAATAAATAAATGATGTCCTCTTTCCTAAATGGACATGCCTACTTAAACATCGCATCCATTATTAATTCAACACAATCTCTGACAGATGAGCTACAATAAAGTCCCTTGCCTGTTCCCGTTTCCCGTTCGGCGAGGGGGAGGTCCCGTTATCGACTTCAGTCAGCACGCAGATAAACGAGCTTTACCTATCCAAACCTGAATGAAACCCTTTAAAATGATGGCCACGGCTAAGCCTGATTTAATGGGCCGTTTTTTAAGGGAAGAAACCGCTGACCAGAAATGTGTTTCAATATTCCCCCTCCGCTCCTGTATACACACCTTACCCCGAGCCCGGCTGAAATGTGGCTTTAATTATCGGAGAAAAAGTCCTATGAAAGCTAGTTTGGCATTAAATATTCAGCTTTCTTTTCCGGAGTAGATCAAGGTGGGCTTAAACAGAAGCTATTCTTGACTTTAAATAGCCTTAAAAAAATACGGTTGCAAGATCTGTGGGGATAAAATTGCACCTTGTTAGGTTATAACCTAACTCTCTATTTGGCCTTCGCCAAGCTTTTTAATGCGCCTATCCGCGGGCGGAGGAGGCTTCCGCACACAGATACGCTATTAGCCTTGTCCACTCCGTTTTAATAATGACGTTTATTATGAGCCTCTCCTTTACATATTGTACTGTCCTTAGCCACACAGACTAGCATATTGGCCATTTACAATGTCCTGCATTGCTCCGTTGGGGAAATTCCTGGGCCGTGGCTCCCATTTGGTTATATACAAAACTCCTCCCTCAAGGGACGGCATTAGGCCGTGACCTTTTCACCTCTGCAAAATACCCTGTGGTTTTATGTGCTCTAATAACATGCTGGCAAATATTTACCAACCCGTGTTTTTGATATATTGGAAGCACCGCTGTGTGAAATATTAGAAGATATTTTCTGCTCAATCGGGTTCTGATGTCAAGTGTAGACAGCGCACACCTGGGGAAAATACAGTGCGGTTGCACAAATACGCTGCCTGTTTTTCTTTCTCCCTCTTTTCAGAGCCTGGCTGGCTTTACGTAATCAGAGTGAATGGAGGCAGATTAGTGAGCGGTGCATATACATTAGAAAAGTTGCATGTCCCCAGCGCATATATGTTGGCAGTGCAGGCCGCTGTTATTGGGCTTCTCACCAAGAGGCTGTGGCTCTTTAGGAGGACAAGAGAGTGTGTGAACACTTCAGGGGGCGGAGATTTAAAGCTGTAAATGGGATTATGTCTTGGATATTAGCCACCGCGCAAACAGCCAGATAGGCTTCTGGGAGCCTTTCAAAAGCCAAAAAAAAACACACACAAACACAATAGGCGCCCACCAAAAATACCTGAGTCCGTTTACATCCTCTGCCAAAACAGATGCATAATGGGCTCAGACGCAGTCTACAGCAGTGCTTTCTCAACAGATTGGTGTCGCAGGTCACGGACAATGGTTGCTACTAATACATCTAACTGTGGTTAGGATAGCAATAAATAAATATAGTGTATAATATATAGATTAATGGCCAAGGTTTTTTTTTTTTAAGGTTTTCTTTTAAGGACCAGTTCCTCGCTATTAACAAGCCAGTTAACTACAAAATGTTGCCGTCAATAAACTCTTCTTGGCTGCTGCTTAATAGTTTAGTAAAGGTAGTTGTTAAGTTTAGATTTTGGATAGGAATGAGGGATGTAGAGTATGGTCATGCAGAATAGTGCTTTAATCGGTACTATAAAACAGCCAATATGTTAATAATAGCATAGCAATAAGCAACTAGTTAATAGGGAGAATTGGTCCCTTTACCAAATTTTACTATATATGTTAAAACTGTTTTAAACTTGCTTAAATATTTCAATTATGATTTAAATAGGGTAACATTATATAGTTTCTGATAATGTTTGACAATGCACCACCATTTAAAGGTTTGGAGTGGTACCGCTATCTTTTTTTTTAAAAAGAAAGTCTCTTATTCTCACCAAGGCTTGCATTTATTTTGTCAAAATACAGTAACAACAAAAATATTATTTATTGTTTAAAATAGAGTTTACTATTTAAAATACCTAAGTTTATATACTTATCCTTCAGAAATCATTTAGATATTCAGCTTGTTGTTGCTTGGAAATCTATTTTTCTTTTTATTTTTTTAGTTATTATTATTATTATCTATTGATTATTATTATTATTTATTATTATTATTATCATTATTCATGATTATTATTATTGTATAATTTTTATTATTATTATTTTTATTTCTGTTATGTTATTTATTTTTTTATTTTTTTTATGCATTGATGAAGTTATCAAAGTTTTCAAAGAACAAGCATTTATCTTTAATATAAATTTCTTGCAACAAGAAGTCCTTTTACTGTTTACGTGTGGAATCTATCCTATTAGTGGCATTTTTTGATGAATAAATATACTGGCCACTGTTTCCTGAAAACCAGTAATCTTGAAATCAAGTGCGTGTTATGCTATCAAACAGACATTACTTCTGCTTCGATGTTCGAGAAGGAAAATATCATTAAATTATGATTTGTAATTTCCCTAGATTCTCGATCACCATCATCACCTCAGCTCTGTGATAAATTGTTTCAGAACACTCGATGTCCCGTCCCAACAAAGGACGGCGTGCGATATCCCCGTATTTCATATGCAGATGTGCAAAGCCTTTCAAATTAGACCTTCAACGGAAAGTACATAGCTTAGAACTGTTAAATTGCACTGGCTGTTAAATGAATAGAAACGCCAGCGTATGCCATAGTAAGCCTAACTAAACTCGGCCCAAGTATATTCCCGACTTTTTCACACTTCTAATTGGCTTGCTTCCCTGAAATCTTCCCAGACATGTGGAGCACGGACGCCTGTTTTAAAAGAGTTAAAGGACTTTCCTCTCTGTATATTTTAACATGTTCCTTTTTTTGATGATTACTAAATTGTTTAAGAGTGAACGGGGAATGTAATTCCATTGTTATTGTGTTTGGCCACTTCCTAAAGTGAAGCAAGACAAGCTACACGGATGTCTCACTGATAGAATTAAAAATGCCTGGATGTCTTTATCCTACAGAATCAAGGTTGTAATGCGATAGGGGGTCCAAACTTTTGTTTTAGGTTTGCTTTGCACTTCCTAATCTCAAGCAATTACAGTTAGGCTAAATTCCACACAGACAGTCCCCCTGGAGCATCCTGGGGTTAAGTGTCCTTCCTCCAGGAGTGCAGGGTAATAGATCTGGTTAGTGACTCTCCATTCAGGGTCACTACTCGCGATTGAAACCTATAGACCTTTGTGTGTGGCCATTGCAGTTCCTCACCATGTTGTTTAGCACCTTGGGGTCTTTTTCATGTGGTTTAGTAATGATAAAGCCTTAACTTAGCTAAATGAGTGGGCAGTGGGCCACAAAACGCCAATTGGACACGTAGGGAGTAAGGCCATGTCTTAATGTCATTGCATTAGAGAACTGGGCAAACTGAGTTGGCATTTATTTCAAATAAAACACTACACAAATGATTTCCTTGTTTACTTTCATCTTGTTTTTGAATACAGAATATCTAAACATTCTTAATTGAAATGGCATTTACCATTAGATGTGAAATAACACAAGAAAGTGTATCAAAATGGCTGAAAAAAACAAAAAAAGTGATTCAAAGGGAAAACAAATGTAGTTTTTCCTACCTTATTGCGGATATATTTTCTTGCTTTCTGCAAACAACCCACTTAATTTTGATACATTTTTCAGCAAAACAAGACAACATTTTTCCATTTCACCAACATGCCATTTTAGCAATCCAGATATTTTGTACTGGAAAACAAGACAAGAATACTGAGGAGAAAAGATTGCCACAAGCACACACTTTCCAAGCCAACACATTTATAATAATAATAAAGAATAATACTAATAATAATAATAAGAATACTAATAATTAATTAGTTATTAGTTTTTAAATTTTTTGAATAAGAAAGTATTGGTTCAAATTTGGTGTATTGATTTGAAAATGAACAAAAAAAAAAAGCAAAAGTGCAGACTTTAATAATAATTTGCAAAAAAAAAAAAAAAGCTTGCCAAATTTCACTTGGTTTATGATTATTTTTAGCAAGGTCACTCCACGCATTGCATTTGTACAGTGCGTCATACATATCCCCATGCTAATGATTCAAAATTATAGTTTTAAGTATTTATTGGTTTTGTCATTTCTACTTGTACTTTTTTTCATGTTTTTAGGTAGATTAGTAATTCCCAATTAAAAACAAGTTTTAAATGTGGGGTTGTTTTTAACTGTAAAGTTTAAAAAAGTCTAGCTTTTTTATAATCGTATTTCATTTTTGACTTAATGTTTTTTTATAGTTTTATTTTCAGTTAATTATAATAACCCCCTGTGTCAGTGTAACATTATCCTGCGAAAATCATTGTAATATGTTGATTGGATTCTTAAAAAAAACATTTCTTATCACTGGTTTCCCAGTGGCTTTTCATGGGCAGTGTAAAGCTATTCTATTTACTGTTACGAATGTCATTTTCAATTAATTGTTATTTTCACTTGTATTATCTTGGGTCGTCCTATTGTTTTTGTGCTATTAATGAATATGGTATCCTACAGTATATATGCAGCTGTATATTGTGCTTTGTGATTGTATACATGTACATAAACCTCTGTAACAGGACTCTAAAATCCCTCTCAGGATGCTTCACCGCCACAGTTAAGTCCCTCACCTCGGTTCGTACCAATGGGGAGGCCCGATAAGTAATGTTCTCCGCGTTTGTCAAATGATTACCTACACGCGAGCTAACAACGCATGAGGTGGCTTCCCGTTCATTCTGCAATGTCTTCTTCCCCACATCACTGCCTACTTAACTTGCAAATTCTTTTGAACTGTACCTACTGTCCTTATGGCCGTTGAATTCTACATGTCCCTGTAGATTGGCTGGCATCAAGGAGTGTGTTCATGTAAGCAGCGGCTCCCCACACCACGTAATTGTGCGAGGAAACCTGTGAGGAATTTGGGTGAGTTGTGACTCTGACTGGTGATGGCTTTTCCTGTCCTCCCACTTTCTTCATTTTTCACCAATGCACAGCAAAGCGTCATGAACAAGATTCGCACATGATCTGATCAGGGAGATGGGAAACACTGCTGTGAAGGATTTTGCATAGTGGATTTTGCATAGTGTTGCACAAAATCTACTGCAGCACAAAATCCTGTTTTATTAACTAACCAACAGGTTAACCAGAGACTACACTGAGAAAAAAAAAAAAAAAAAACAAGTGGTGTAGAAATATTTTCACTTAAATTGCTATTAAATTTCACTAATAATTATAAAGAATTGGCAAGGAACAAACTGAATTAAGGGAACAATAATAATAATTTTCTCCTCCTTGGACCATCCAAAATGTAAATTAATTTGTTTCTTCATCAGAACAGATTTGAAGAAATGTAGGATTGCATCATTTGCTCATCAGTGGATCCTCTGCAGTGAATGGGTGCCGTCAGAATGAGAGTCCAAGCAGCTAATAAAAACATTACATTAATCCACAAGTAATAAACACCATTACAGCCCATTAGTTAACATCTTGTGAAGCCAAAAGCTACTGTATATGTTTGTAAGAAACAAATTCATCAATATGTTTTAACTTCAAGCTGTGGCTTCTGGCTAAAATACGAGTTACGAATACGAGGCTAAAAATATTGCTTCCTCAAGTCATCTTGTCTGAATCTGGAGAGAAATATATACAGATCAAGCAATATATATATATATATTGTTTTAAGACTCCAGTCCATCAGTTAACATTTTGTGAATCAAAACAATATATACATGCATAAAATGTTAACTGATGGACTGGAGTGCATTAATAGTGGATTATTGTGATCTCATTTTGACGGCACCCATTCACTACAGAGGATCCATTGCTGAGCAAGTGACGTAATGCTAAATTTATTCAAATTTGTTCATTTACTTTTTGCAGATCATGGCAGCAGTAATTCAAATAATGATCAACTGTTATCAAGTGTCTTTTCAAATGTATTTTAATTAACATTCAGATGCCTTAATTGCTATCACAATCTAACATCAAAACTGGCCTGAAAGGAAAGATTCTTGGTGAATTTACTCCACTTTTTTCAACTTGCAGTTCATCGCCACACACTGTATGAAATCTCTTTATAAATAGTACATGGATGGAAATTCTGAAAATCAAGTGTGCTGCTTAACCACGTTTATTAAGGCTACTGAATTCTGACAGGCACAATGCTTTTTTCATGTTTAACACTTGCACCGTTCACACTAAGTGCAAGTGTAAAAGAGTTTCAACTATTTTCAAATATAATTGCAATTATGGGGTGTTCACAGCATAACCTTGCGGTATTTAACCTTGAAAAGACTTCCTCCACAATAATAAGCTTTTTAACAGCTAATGACTCCACTGTAAGTTCAAACTGTGCAGGCAGGGCTGTGAACAGTCCTGTTCATTAGAGATGTTAACCACTTGGGTTCCGTCTATAAGGGCTTAATAAGACCAGTGCTCAGGCTATAGACCTTTAGGTGACAGATTACGTGCTGCTCTTGTTATCACGTTTCATCTACATGGCAAACCTGTCACAATTAGTTCTGTCTGTGTTTGCATGTAGAGTCCTTTAATGAAACTGTAGTTTTACCACTTAAAGTCAACATGACGTAGATATCGACCCTCTTTGCTTTGTCAGTGCCTGTTTCAGGTCTTATCATGTGTACCAAGTTTACATTCTTTTTAAAATTAGGAGATACTTTTAATAATCAATCACTTTCAGTGGACAGACTCAATCGTTTCTCTCTTTCTCTCTCTTCATGAGATTCTGTTTTCAGTCTGAAATACACCATTATGGAAGAAAAAATAATTTCCAAAAATGATATATTTGAGCGTTACAGTGAATAACAACGATATGCAAGTGCTAAAAACAAGTCTCAGTTAGGTAACTCAGTACTGTCGCAAGTTTTTTTTTTTTTTTTTTTTATTACTATAATATAATAATAAACATAAAAACAGATTTTTGCTTTTGTTAATATATAATACCAAAAAAGAAAAGAAATATATAGAATAGAAAAAAGATTAGATAAGCTAGGGGTTTTTTTTAAGAAACAAGCAGTTAGTACATGAATAGAGTGCAATTCTAAAAGGACATTTTTTAAAGAATAGATTTAGAATAGAAAGTGCTAGAGTTAGAGGGTCAAATAAAGATGCAAGAGATGTGTTTTTAAGCCGTTCTTCTTGAAGATTGCTAAGGACTCAGCTGCTCGCTTGGATTTGGGCAGGTATTCCACCAGGAGGGAACAGTTTAATTTAAAAAGTCAGTGAAAGTGATTTTGTGCCTCTTTGGGATGGCCAATAAAGTGATTTTCCCTGCCTATGCAAGCTTATAGAGGGGCTTTTATCTCTGAAGATCACATTATGGAATAAAATGGGGTTTGTGAAAGATGCTCACATTGTTTCAAGCAAATCTTATATGGCCATCAAAAACAAATCAAAATAACTTAGAAAAAAATAAATAAATAAAATTCATATACCAAATTACGCTCACATTAAATCAGAAGCCAACATGTTATACTGTGCATCAAAAACAACATGATGTGACTGTAACATTTTTAATAACTTTTTTTTTATTCCAAATATAAATAATATTTGAGAGATTTAACAGAAGGGAAGATTAACAGTGAATTTTACCTTACATTTCCGTTTGTTGCTTTGCCAAGGTAAGTATTTTTTTTTGACTTCAGAAGAATTCCATATACAGGTAAACTACTTTTATAGTGCTTTCATTTTGTTGTTGGTGCGTTTTTTTTTATTTTTTTATTCTTTTTTTTGTTTGAAGTTCTTTTAGAAGGTTAGATATGTATCCAGTATAGTTGACACAACTAAACAAAAGCCCTCATTATATCAGACCCCAAAAGAACCCCCTTCAACCAACCCAATGCTCAGATTTTTACACATACATATAAATTGAATTTACATGAATTCCAAGTTAAGATGTGCATAGCGAGTCTTAACTAATTCACGGGCTAGTGTTCCTCTAATTGCCTTGAGGAAGACCGCAGACTACGCCGACGTTCCAGACACAATGTTATGACAGCTCTGAGCATTACAAGCCGAAGTTTTTAGGTGTTCTTGTGTGTGCTGCTTTTAATCTGAGCCCGGAAGATGAGAGGCTCAGTAATTGCTATATATTGCTCTTTGTTTCAAGGACCTTTGATGATCCCAAAGCCATGCCTTTATCAGAAGACAAAGTAATTAGAAGGGAAAATGAAGGGAGGGAGGGAGGTGGTGGGGGAGGACGGGGGTCTCGTCTTCTGATTAGCAGACTTCTCACCCTCCACGTACACTCTGATTATTTTTATAGACTCTTCGCTTGTCGGTGTTGGTTCACGGTGAAAATGAAGATTCAAATGTGCAGTCAGCATGTTGTTGTGTTTGCGCTGGTTAATAACGATAATAAAACAAGGTGATAATGGGTCAGGTTTGATGGGAAAACCACTTGTTTCTTGCTGACTGTTCAGCCATATTTATTTTGTGACCATAAAATGTACTATTTTCCTTAATAACAGCCATGCATTTCAAATTATTTTCTTAAATTAAATTCTAGTTTTGTAAAGAAGTTAATACATAGTCAAATTTATATTTTCAAGCATTTATGCATAAACCTATAAAATAATAATAATAGTAATAATCATTCAGTCAACCTTTTTTATCCTAACATATTTTAGGTTTATGCTTCAATGTATTCAGCCATTACCATGTTAACAGTATTACTTATTTTTGGACCTATGTCGTTATTTTTAATATTCATGCATTTCATTGTTTAATTTTAAGTAGATGTGATGCATATGCGACATATGCATGTATGTGCAATATTGTATTTACATAAACATGCTAATGTCTTTTTACCCAATTGTTGTTGAATATCTTCAATCTCCTTTTCCTTTTTCCTGTGCAGTGGAGTGCGGGGTTATGAACACACACGGTGGGAGAGTTTGCACAAGTTCAGTATCAGGTTCAGATGAGGATGAAACTGATCCAGGATATCCCAGCCAAAAGGATGTGTCTCATTTTCCAGGGAATTTCCTCCTCTGTTTGGTGCATGGAAGAGTGATTTGATATGTGGGATGTATAGGATAAAGAAGGTCAGAGGGGGTCATTTGGACAAAGCTTACTTTACCAGGTTAGTTTATTTAAGCACATTTCTTACAGACTGTTTGTAGCTTGAATGATTGGGAACATGCAGTACAATAATGCAGACATTATTTCAAATGTTTGTCTTTTAACTCATTTAACAATGTTTCCAGGAAATGGACATGGATGGATCTGTCTCTGTTAGTCGCATCCTGCGAGGCCTCGACTGAGTGACTCAAACATTAGTATGTGCAAGCACACTTTTACACTTCTCTTTGGTACAATGACAAATTTATTTATGGATCTATATGTTAAGTCCTATCTGTGTGTTATTCTGTAACATCCACCCTGGGAACAACACTGTACTCTTTGGCTTCTACACATTATGGATTGAAGTATTGAGTTTATGGCTTTGGTAATTAATTTTTATTATTTAATTTATTTATTTATTTATTTATTTATTTATTTATTTATTTATTTATTTATTTATTTATGTATTTATTTAAGAGGTGAAACTATATTTCAGGCAAACAAGAAGGTTGAAAATAGTTTGAATCAGGCAGTATGACCTTTTTTATATGATATATGAGTAATAATAATAGATATTATAATTTGTCCTTTTCTTTGAGGTTTGTTTTAGTGGTTGCAAAATTGAGAATGTTAAATATATATATTAAATAAATATAATTGGATGTATCTTAATTTGATATTCCAGTAATTTACATATTAAATATATACTAAATATAGTATAACATATATATTATAATGTTATTTTATTCTATTATTTTCTGATTATTTAATTGCACAAACCAAAAGATTAGATTATTAATAGCATTCATTCATTCATGTATGTATGTATTTAAAATGCTGTTAAATTAATATTATAAGTGGGATAGTGTACACTCAAAATTCTGATCGGATGAGCCACACTGTCATGTCTTATTTGAGATGCATTTCCCACTCTTTAATTTAGCTTTTCTTTGTGCTTCCTCGTCACTCTCATAAGTGAATCACAGATGGTGTTATCCTGTTCAGGGTAAGCGGAGATAAAATTTACCACAAAATATCAAAGTAATACCAATATATCACTAATATCTGCTTCATTATAAATGATGTACAAATAAGGGGTGTGAGTGTGTTTGTTTAGCTGTGCGAGTGTGAAAGTGGCGAAAAATTAAAATGATTGCAAGGTAGGTTGTGAACAATTATTGAGGAACCATACTGTTGGGACTCCATTGATGGCACCACTGGGAGAAAAAAAGCGAATAAAAAACCCAATTAAAGTATGGTGTTTGTGGGGACAGCACAAAAAACCCACACACCACATCACTCAGTCACCAATAATGGTGGACATATAGAGAGCTTTCGCTTCTTTTCTTGGTCGAACATTGTGGTTTTAACCAACACATAGCGGTTTCAATATGTTTTCAACTGGAATAAATTGCAGAGCTTTTGGAGTATTACATCTATCAGGCATGAAAAGTCTATGAGGTTCCAGGGGGTTTGTTCCTCTCAAGAGCAATAAAGTATTAAGATTTTCAAACAGCCAAAATATCCCTGCATTCATAAATGGGGGGGGACCGATAGCTATTCTATCAGCCGAAAAAAAAAAAAAACAGAGCGCTCCCGCAATCTAAGGTCCACAAACCCCTCCGGATTTGTGAAGTTGATTGACGGTCGTGCGCCTCGCTGATGAGATTTTCCAGGAAGTTTTCTCTGTTCGTTTCGTGCTGATTTCACTGAGGTCTAATGTTAGTTTGCTGGAGGCCTCGGGGAACACATTTTGGAACACTGAACCTCTGAAAAAAAAAAAAAAAAAAAAAAAAGTTTTGTTACGCTCGGTTTGCTCTACATACTGTTGTACTTAATGCAGAGGGTAAAACCTGGTCACCTTCCTGTTTCTTTAAGATTAATCATCCCGGGATGTCCGCAGATAAACTGTGTGAAACACGTGGACGATGAATGTAGAAGAGTGTTCATTTCGAATGGCGCAGAACATTGTGACACTGTTAAAATGCAATGTTCGGACAAGTAACAGGGGCGAGTCAGGAGTCACTTCGGTTTACGTTGAAAAATGTGGCATTATTCAAACTGGCTTATTCTACTCGATTGTAGGCACTAACTGATGAGGGTTTTTTTTTTCTTAATAGTCTCATTCATTAAATGCAGCTGCTTCCCATCTATTGACAGAAGGAGGAAATAAAAGCTAAAAGCTCCATAGTTGTTCACTTGGGTATAAACCTGAATGTATTAGCCGACAATGACCACCTGCATATTGCCCCAACCTCTTAGCGGGTTCTCTCAGACCCTCGTCCTATCAGTACCTTAGGGTGTTTAGCGTGGTAATTTGAGTGAGCATGGGATAATAACATTATAATGAAAGTAAATTACCATACATTATCAAGAAAAATACAACATAAGGCCTGACTCTATACGTGACCGTTTACCGTCCACTCTCCTGAGCTGTAATTGTTACAAAAAACCGAGGTTCCCCCTGCTCTGTGGTGTGCGGAGAGCGAAGGAGAGAGGGGGACCCCCTGTTTTGAGCCAGACGAACGGTTAGCGCCCGACTCCTGTTGATACTCGCTGAGCATTGCCTTTCATGCAAAGCGGTTTGAATATCTGGACATTTCATAATTAGCAGACACGTGTCTTACAAGCGTGTCAAGCTGCGGCGGTTCCCCGGGGAGCTCCTCGTCTAATGGAGAGCGGCTCCTCCATCTGACTTAACCCGTGTCATGCTCCGAGCTGCCACGCCACACCCCCACGCATCGGGCCACTGCTGTCGCATGCCGCCATGCCTTGGCACGTGCTTTAGCTGTTACCCTTAACCACACAGGAACGCTAACTGGCATGCCCAATCCTTCTATATCCTCAGGCATTATGGGACCGTAATTCTCTTCAAACCAGAAGTGTGCTTTAACTTTGCTAGCGTGATTGAAGGTTATTCGTGTTCTAGTCTCGCCCACGGACCGCCCACAGTCCATTCACTGACCGTCTGATGCACACAAACCTGGCAAGTGCTTGCAAAAATCGCAAAATCGCCTGGATTTGAACACAAGTCACAGTGTAAGCTTTTGCAATCCGCTGGTACAAATACGTGTTTGACGTCTTTAGAGCTTTTAAATAGAAATATTCAATGAATTTACCAAAGTTTAGCATGTCACATGTGATAGTTAAAAGATAAACAGAGTTTAATTTGAGTCACTACATGAAGATTGCAAACCCAAAATTACACATTTTACCTCATTTTTCTATTCTTGATATCCTGGATCCATTTCATCCTCATCCGAACCAGATACTGAACTTGTGCCTCCCCCCACCATGTGTGGTCATAACCCCACGCTCCACAGCACAGGAAAAAAGGAAAAGGAGACTGATGATATTTAACAACAATAGAAATAAAAAGACATTAAGCATGTTTAAGTAAATGCAATTTTGCACATGCATGCATATGTTCCATTTTTATTTAAAGCAAATGGAATTTGCCTAAACTCCACATTAAAATGAAACAAACTGGTTTTTTGGTCACTTTACATGTCAATCAAGCATTTTCTTGTTCATTTTCTACTGCAGTTCTCTGCTGGAAAAACAGCTAAAAAACTGTACACTGAGAAAATATTGGTGTAAAAAAATGTTTACTTGTGAACTGATAGTAAATTTCATTACAAAGTAACAATGTGAAATAAACGTGAAATTTTGAAGTGGAAATAGTAATATAAATGGTATTTGCTTTTTAAAACATGCTCCAGTAGTCTATATATTTTTACAGTTCTTTTTTGCATGCTGGTTAGCTGGTCTCAGCTGGCATATTGTACGAAGGACTTAAGCTGGTCTTCAGCTGGTTTTAGCTGGTTGATCATCTGGTCTCCCAGCTTGACCAGCTAAACAAGTGGTAAAAACCATGTAAAACCAGCCCGCTAAACCAGCTATGGCCAAGCTAAAAACCAGCCAACCAGCATCAGATAACCTTTATTTTTACATAATGTTGTGTTCAAAAGTGCATTCAAAACCAACTTTTGAAAGTCACTCTGTTGCCCCCCTTAAGTTCTCGTTACTGCCACATCAATGCAAAAGAGCAGGTCAAGTGTGTTCAATGAGACCACATGTTTGCAATGTATTGGTAGAGCATTCCAATCAGTGTTAGCATACTTGTGTATTTTTTCTGTTCTAATGTTTCAGGACAAGGATTTGTGCCTCTCTATATTAGCATGACACAAACACTATGTACGATATTTCTATAGATACACTTGAAACACAGTGTTGCACAGTAGCCAGACCTAGTGTAGAAAACGTGCTTTGACTCAATAACACAACATGACAGACAGAGATTTGTGTTCAAACTCTCTGTGATGGGTTTGTTTAATTCAGAACCTGGCAGAGGGGTGTGAACAGGATATATATAGGGTGTCGGGAAGATATTGCCATATTTTTTGATGGTCTCGACTATCACGGTGACAAAAAAGCATACTTCATACCCTCTCACAGATGATGTGGCGTGACATCTGGTTTTCACTTAGGGGCCCTGCAGGAAAAATACCTTGGGAAATATGATGTCCAATATGGGGACTGGAGCTAATCTAAGCCAGCGGTACACAAATCATCTCTCACTCACAGAGAGTACTTCTCTCCAGACCTGCAATGCATCTGTAAACAAATCATAGTATTAATGGGGATGGAAATGAATCATCCATCTCTACTGGCCTGTCGCCCTGCTCATGACAACAACATGATTTCTCTTCAGGCCTTTAAGTGGGATCTGCTCAGGGCAGAGAAAGAAAAAAACGTGGCACACTTTAGATCTGCACACCATAAAATATGACTGTGCAAAACTACCGTGGTACAGCTGCCGAGCCAACCACATAGACGTGCTATAGCATTGAACAGAGGTATCATGTAGTTTTGAGGCCAAAACATATAAAGAGAGAAATCTATCTAATCTATCTATCTATCTATCTATCTATCTATCTATCTATCTATCTATCTATCTATCTATCATATCTATCTATCTATCTATCTATCTATCTATTTTTGTATTAATGTTCTCATGCACTTATGTTCTCCATAGAAGAATGAGAGCTGGAAATTATGGCTAGAGCATGGGAGAACAGGATCAGGAAATTAACTCATGTTGATCATGATACCATGGTGATATCATGATGGTAATACCATTGTATTCTTTAAAGAACTTTAGTATAAAATTTAATAACCCCATTTAAAGATTGTGTTGACGTAGTTCCTATTGAAATTTGAAGCTGAGACATATTGAGGCACACCCACAGTCATTTTTTTTTTTTTTTTGTAATGGTAACCACCATTACACTAAATGAAAGTTTTCATTATATTACATTACAAAACCTGAAACGGTTATGAATATGTCAAAGCCAGTAGCCGATAAATTCCTTGATGTTACATTAATTATAGCAGGGCACATTAGAGACATTTCCTGCAAAAAGAAAGTTATTAAAAGTAAATGACCTTCTAAACTTTTACCCATTCCAAAGAAAGTGTTAAAGCTGGGTTAAACGTATAATTCAATTAAGATGTAACAGCAGGACGTGTGCTTGATAAGCTCAGCTTTGTTGATTAGCGGCGACGAGGAACTTTAGCCAATCTCCGTACACCATTAAGAACTGACTGACATAATGAAAGCCTGGCCATAACGTCTCTCACAATTTTGTTCCAGTTTTGAAGTTAAAGTCTTGCAGTAGCTGGGGCCTACTGTTGTTTTTTTTCCTAGTAATTCTGATCTGTTTATCTTGGTGAGAAAACAAACACGCTCAGTCGTTTTTTCCCTCTTTTTTGTTGTGCTGGTGTATGTTGGGGGTGGAGGGAATTCCCCCCGGTCGGGGTTTTTCACCTCCTCTGTCTCTGCTTATTGGATATTCAAAATTCAGTCAGACGCTCACAATAATACACATTTAACATTGTGTGACTGACACTGGGAAGTCTTTGTTTTCATAAAAACAAACACATATTCAATGACACAAACAGACAAGAACAAAACAGCGTCGGGAAGCAACGCTGACAGGCTAACATGACAAGTTAAACTAAAGCATGGTCATGTGATGCACTGCAAACAAAATAAGAAAATGTATGATATTCATGAGGAAGCATACAGCTCTGTGATCCATTCACAATGACCCCTTTAAAGGAATAGTTCACCCGAAATGAAGGTTCTGTCTTTATTTACACATTCTCACGTCTGTTCTTTTCTTTCAGTTTAACCCAGAATGAGAATTTATGATTTTTTTTTTCCCCATGCAATGACAGCATGAAGCAATCATAGATGTCAAGCTCCAAAATTAACAAAAAGCACCATAAAATTACTTTAATGACTTTACTCATAATGACTTTTTTATAATGACTTTGTTCAAAGCTTTTTTTAATATATCTGTGTTTGTTTATTTGTTTATTAACTTATTTTTGCTTACTTGGCTTATTTATTTATTTATTTTAATTTTTTTCTTCTTCATTTATACTTTGTCCTTCTTTTCAGCTTGAGAGCCTGTGGTGAATGAACTGAACTGTATGGAAGATTCTTCCAAAATAATTTTCTGCTCCATGGAAACAAATAACAACATTTATTTTGAATGGGTTTTTGGACCGACATGAGGGTGAGTAATAATGCCAGAATTTTCATTTCTTTGATGAGAGCTAAAACCTTTAAGGAAAATAATACAAAATAAACAGCAGTGAAAAACATTGTGCTTCAACATCTGTGCAGATATAATGGAAAGACACAGCTATACTCATTAAAATTCAGATCAGATGCCTCAACATATTTAGGCAGGCCAAGGAGGAAAGCTGCCCATAGCTGTTTCATTGATTGGTTTGCAGGGGCGAATGCTCAATTTCGTACCTTGAGTTATTTCACATTACCGTCCAGATGGTATTTTATCAGGCTATGTAAATTAACACAGTCAAGCTGATTGCATGTCAAAAATAAGTAGTTAAACCCTTGAAGGCATTTATTTTCCATGTGCACTAATGGGCGCTTCTTGTGTTTTTCTTCAGACGAGGTTACCTTGTTGAAATTCATGTTTGATAAATTCGAAGGATTTTCGGGTATAATTTGACCATCGAAACGTGCTGTTGATCCTTCGAGTGTATATTTTAACCTCGGGGAGTTGAACATCACACCTGCATATCCAAGCTCAAATATATACTTAGAGTGATGGTTTTAAACATTAAATTGTTGATCTTGTCCCAGATAGATTTGTCCAAAACGTCCGACCACACCCCCCATCCTGGTTTCATTCCGAATGGTACGAATAATCCTTAAATACTGCCCTGAAATACATCTTTACTAAATTCATTGATTGACTTAGTCAAACTTACATTCCACCCTAATTTAGCAGTCAGGGCATGGACTAAATATTCCTCATCCATTTATTTTCCATAAGGGGGGATAACCGGCTAGGCTAGTCCTTACATTTCAACTTAGATGGAGAACGAGAGAGGAGAAGCGGTGGTCAGCTGGACTGGCTGTCAGGATAATCACAGCAGACAAGCCGCCGCTGGGCCCTTAATCCAAGCAGAAAACAACGACCACAAATTCACCACTCCACACCAAGAAACCGGAGCAGACAAAATACACGTGTCATGCTAAACCAAACACATTTAGCCCAGGGATCCCACCATTACCGGCAGATCGACACGATAAACCCGACCGCCCTTTAAAGGAGTATTTATTTGCCAGATAAGATTGACATGGGACTTGGCCTGCAAGAAACAACAACTTATCCATTTAAGGACAAATGGCTCTGTTCAAAATGGAAAGCTAGTGTGCGGTGTTCACTTACATAGTAGTGAAAGTAAGCATTGATCATGCAACCATAAACACACACACAACCCCATCAAGTTTGTATGTGAGTAGCATTCAAACGTCTTGGACTTTGGGATACAGTCAAATGCATTGGGCTTTTTGCACATTTTGGCAAATGCAGTAAATCTACATATTCCATGCATACAAAAACTTGCTTATTTGCATTTACCAAATGCCAGTATGCTGTTTTAACAGAGCTAAATACCATAGATAAACACTGGTGTAATGCTTCATTTCAGCAGCTTAGCTTTGACAGCCTGCATACCCTGCTTTATGCATTTGTGTTCCAGGAACATGACGTTTAGGGTTTGCTAAGTAGTGGGGACAGATTTCTCCGGCGCACCATATGTAGACAATGACGCTAACAAGTTAATATGGCAAGCATAAATACGTGCTTCGTATTATTATACCCTCTTAGCAACATGCTCAAGAGCCTAAAAATTAATTGCTAGACTAAGCAGTAGACACACACAATGATTTATAATGTGGCTGAATCGCTGGTAGTTATTATTTTTGCATGGTATTACACTAACCGCAATGTTTTGCTGAAAATTGTTAGTCAGCATCAATGATGCAATTAGAGTTGTACTGGGCTTTAAAGAGAGCATGAAAAAAAAAAACAAGCAGAAGAGAGATGTGGGGAGGGAAAAGTTGCAACACATGCATTCTCTTCCAATCAGGAACTGTCTACTAGTGGGAAGTCAGACAGGTCGCTGCTTTTTAGGCTTGGCTAGTTAGAATGGGTCAGTTAGCCACTGTTTGGAGATGTCGTAACTATACCATCGTGCTATTGAAATCCTTTTTCCCTCCATTTAAACTGCACGTGGGGGAAGTCGTGGCCTAACGGTTAGAGAGTTTAACTCTTAACCCTAAGGTTGTGGGTTCGAGTCTCGGGCCGGCAATATACAACGACTGAGGTGCCCTTGAGCAAGGCACCGAACCCCCAACTGCTCCCCGGGCTCCGCAGCATAAATGGCTGCCCACTGCTCCGGGTGTGTGTTGACGGTGTGTGTGTACTTTGGATGTGTTAAATTCTGAGTATGGGTCACCATACCTTGGCTGTATGTCATGTCACGTTTCAAAGGTCACTGTGTATTGCATAGCAACATATTAAGCCCAAATATATAGTGTTATTTAGTATTATTTCTAGTAGTTGTAAAATACAATATATTTCAATTTTAGTTTTAATCATTTTGCCTTGGCAACTAACTGAAATATGTTTTTTTTGTTTGTTGTTGTTATGTTTAGGTTTTGCATATCTAAATATTTATATTTTTGTTTAAGCTTTTAATTTTAGTATTCTAAAACGCATAAAATTTAAGTGTTCGTGACATCTTTGGGTAACTTTTTGCACGTGCTTGTGGTGCCATTAACCAATAAAAATTACTGGTGTTTTCCGATTGTCATGTGGTCACATGGGATTTTTGACTCAGAATCGTCTATGCCCAGAAATAAGTGTCCATGTGAAGGCAGGATGCATTATCCTAAAAAAGGTCACACACCACATTGAGATGAATGGGGCTGCTAACGGATAGCTTTTTCAGGTATTATAAGACTGACCGACTGCTGTGTACATTTGCATTAACGATAAAAGTGTTGCATAACTTAAAAACTGTGAAATACCTCCATCTCCTTGGCAGTGCTATTTGCTAATTTTCCAGCCAGGATCTGTTCAAATCAAGCCAATCGAATCCATACCTGCAGTGCGTAATGTCATATAAAATAATTGCACCTTGTGTAAACATATCAATTTCCCTCCAACAGCATGAGCTTGAAAAAAACCATTTGTGGGACCCCCGTATACAAGGTCATCTGAAGCTGGAAGCCTGGAGTCATTGAGCACAAAGCATACTTACACACAATGGCAGACCGAGTCCAAACACAAGTCTCCTTCTGAGTGCAAACGACTTGCCCTTAGGGCAACAGCTAAGCCTTGCACTCGTCATTACACCAACACCTAGCAGCTATTTATAACCGCACTGCATCGCATCATGCATATAATACATACTTGCGCACACATGCATGTGCGAGCACCCCTGAGGCTCATACGCTTATTCTGTATTCCTCACAAACATTACACACACAACCACCGGAATAACAAAACCAAAATTAGAAATCATCAAAAACGGGAGTGTGCGTGAAAGGCAAATAGGGGGTCAAAACTGCCCAGTTTGTGTGTTCCCATGCCTGTATGATATTCCGTTTTAAAATCGCCATGTGTTTTTTTTTTCCAGATGAATGCAAATCAAGTAGTCTTGGAAGAAATCAAAACTAGATATCGCTCATTTCTTTCCACTGGTGCAAATGACTCCGGGACACTTGAGAAAGTTGAAAGTGTCAATTATATTCTAACAACCTTTGAAGATGCTGCGTTGCTCTTGAGGTATTACGCTTTATTCTATTCTACGTGATTTTTAAGTATCGCTTTTGTGTTTCAGTCAAGAAATGCATCTCTCCACCAACCCACATTTGCAGCTTTGAGCGATATATTCATATTGTGATGTGTTTCTTGTGTGAATATCTTCACCAGACAGGTGTTAACCCTCAACCGTGTCACGTTTCATTATAATGGTTTGAATGCGCACCCATGCGCCTGAATGCCAACGCGGAGGCAAGAGTGTATTCTCAAAACAGAGATGCTAGATTACGCTGATCAGCGGTTGCGCCGTGGATATACCGCCCGGCGCATTAGATCAAGGCGACACGTTCGCCAGGCCCCAATGAATGTTTAAACCGCCGGGCCACTCTTGTAGGCAATTACTCAAGCGGTGGAGAGGATAATTATTTCAGAGTAAGTTTTAATAAGGGAGTTTATTTTTTCTGAAAGAGTGAAAAATGGCTTCCTAACGCAAGGATTGATAGCCCCGCTAGCCTGCGGCACAGCCACCCCCAACAGTTGCGTTTGCAATTAGGAATAAATAAATATTAACGTCTTCACTTACACATCTGACTCTAACGTTGCCTAAATTGGATTAGTCCGCTCTGATGACCTAATTGCATTGTCACAGTGCACGTATCTAAAGAGAAGCCCTTTGCAGAAAGGTTAACATCAAATTAATCTAACAATCAGTAATTGAGACAAATGACACACGCGCGGCCGGCTGTCCTGGGGTGAAAAACTAGATGAGCTGAGAAATGTGTTGTAGGGTTAAAAGCCAGTGTGGAAAGGCAGTTGACTTAATCTAAAGACTATTCAGCATTAGTTAACCGTTATAATTTCAATTAGAGGGGATCATTTTGCATTTCGGACTTGCTGATAAATATCTTTTGTCACCGCAACCCGGCGGAGCACACAGTGGGAGGACGGTGCCGAAGAAGATGCACAGCATTGTAGGATTTAAATGCAGCACACTTAAAACGAAGGCCAAGTAAGAGTACCGTCACAGCGCGAGGTGCTGTGTGGCATTTTTCACAAAGGGGGTGGGTGGCAAGTGGGCTCCTATATTGGAAAAATAAAATAAAAAATGCAAATCAAAAGGCCTTTGTATTAAATTACAGTGGGGGCTTTGCAGAAAAAAGAAGCCTGTGCACACGGACTCTGTGTGAATCTAATAATGAACTTGCATCCAACCTTAATTACACAGTTCAACATCCCCTTGCATAGAGCCATATAATTGATTGTCAAGCCGGGAGTCAATTAGCTGCCCTTCTTGTGAAAGCAAACAGTGTTCTGTAAGTCACACAAAGTACTGCGGCACAGGGCGTGCCTTATTGGAAACCCTCCTGAAAAATAAAATTAATTTAGTATGTTATATTTTGGAGATGCCGCTTAACATTGGACCCAAAGGACAAGGGCCTGAGATTAAAGATGAGCGCCCCTCTTTCGTTCTCAGCGCTGATAACGATAAACACGCAAGGAGAAACCATCGTCACGCATCTCAGTAGCGGCAGGCCCAGGCCAGGACTACGCGCTTTGGCCCCGCAACATCATAACATCCATTACATAAGTAACTGTCATTGGCAGTTGTAAGAATAAAAACACAGATATGCCGAGTAATTTGACAAGGGAAAAAGCGTAAGTTTTCCACCAAAGGGCTCTCTCCAATGTTTCGTTAGTTATACGCCGTTTATTGTGTGTTTAGAGCTCAACCCCTTTTGTCCTGGCCTCGTGCTAATTAAAGTGATGCTGCGCGCCTGGGGGGGGCCCTTTTGCAGCACCGGAAAGCACCAGCCAGCTGCAGAGACCCAATTACAACCCTTAATCATCCTACAAAGATCTCAAAACTTGTCAGGGAAAGAGAAAGCATTGCAGTCCTTCTCTGTCTTCTCTTATCTGACCTTTGGCGAAAGTAAGTATTTTCACCTTCTGAAAGACGGCCCATGTTCCGCGATGATGTAAGACGAATTTTGCCCGGTGCAGTGTGCCATGGCTGGCCCCCCTGTGGTTACTCTCACGGAGCTGGGCTGTAGAGTTGTGTGTCTATTTTTACCACGTTGAGTTTCGTTAGTGTCTCTCTCGACAAAGTTTGTTGCACAGGCGGTCATGTGCCGAGCCAGACGCGAACATTGTTGAGCCGAGAGCATTTGGAGACACGGCTCTTAATTGGCGATGTTGTTTACAAGGGAAGCACTATCACTTTGCTTATTAAAATGCTTATGTGGATGTCAATAAAAACACACATTATGGGTGAAATTAATATAGTGCCTTGCCCATCACATAATACCGGTCTAATCGTGGTGTCTTGTTCACTCTAAAGAAGCTGTCTGATTTATTAGCTCTGAGACAGAGTCGGCCTGAGCTGGGCGTTCTATTGTTTGGTACAGTTTGATGGATTTTTTTCGGATGCCTTGGCAATCGGGCAACGAACCTCGCACCCCACACTCGCTTTATTACCGAGCGCCGCCGGGTGTCGTCTAGCCCGTGGCTGGACTTTAATTGTGTTTTAAAATGTAGTGACTCTCTCTTAGCCTGCAGTGGAGATGTCTGCGAGTTGGTCCGGAGGTCCATACGTTCTAGCTTAATGTTTCACTGCTGGAGAGGATCCATTGGATAACCTCCATCGACAGGGGCGGTCCAGGAGGGTCGGACGGGGGGAACAGCACAGGATAGGGTTAGTTGTAGGTCATTACTGGCTCAGCACAGATCCTTTAATTGTGTACTGAGGCGGCTTTGGATCTGTGTAGGTGACCGCTCTCGGCAGAAAAAAAGTGAACTAATAGTTTGGCTTTCGGATGAGGAGATCGGTTAGATTGGTAAGGCGTTGTGAATGTGAAACCCCTTGTTTAGGGAGAAGGCTCTTTGTTTCCAAATCATCTCCTTTTTTCCACAAGTTTGAGGCAATTACTTTGCGATCCAATTTCAGGGGTCTGGCAATCAGGCAATGCAATCCAAGATTATCTCTTTGATTGGGCAGAACGCCTTAAAATGTTTAGCCAGACGTGATTATCCGTCTCTCTCACTCTCTCTGAACATATGAGGCGATGAGACCCACAGGCAGTCAGAATTATTAAACACATGTTGATACAGTGTGCATTGCACTCATGGCACATCGATGATGCGGTGAATGTGAAGGTTCACAGCAGTGCGACTTACCGTTCACTGTGGCCGAACCATTTACAATTTCCCGTCACACGTTAAGATCGAGTAGTGTCACGCGGCAACATGAACATGCCATAAAATACAGTTGTGTGGCCCAGTTTTTAGTGTAGTCACTGTTACACTCGGTTTCATTTGTGGACCAATCCATTTAGAGTGTCTAAGTTCTGTGTGTTTTATAACACACACACACACACACACACACACACACACACACACACACACACACACACTCTCACTCACAAATACAGTACACACACGTTGGTATTGGTGGTTTACGGGGGCCTCTCCATAGGCGTAATGGTTTTTATTCTGTAAAAACTGTATTTTCTATTGCCCTACACCAACCATATACCTAAACCTACCCCTCACAGAAAACTTTATGCATTTTTAGATTTTCAAAAGAACACCATTTAGTATGATTTTTAAGCCTTTTGAAGTACCTAGGTAGTGTCCTCATAAACCACCTTCATATTGTAATAACTGTGTCATACCCATGTCAATTGCCATTATCCCGCCTCTCCTCACTCTCTCCTGAACATATGGAGGGAGAGAGACACACAAGGCAGTCAGAATTATAAACACACTGTAAGATAAAGGGTGCATTGCACATCATGGATAACATCGAATGATGCTGTGAACTGTGACAAGTTCCTACAGCCAGTAGAGATTCTTACCGCTTATACTGTGGCCAGAACAACTTTACATTATTTTACAAGTCAACAAGTCAAGATGAGTCCAGTGTCACTGCTGGCAACATTGCAACATGCCATACTAATACAGTTGTATGACCATTTTTATGTGTATATCACCTTTTACAATGGTTTCATTTGTGGCCCATCCATTTAGAGTTGTATAAGTTCTGTGTGTTTTATAACACACACACACACACACACACACACACACACACAAACACACACACACACACACACACACACACACACTCACAAAAACTGTACACACACATGTTGGCATTGGTGGTTTACGGGGACTCTCCATAGGTCTGATGGTTTTTATACTGTACAAACTGTATTTTTCTATTGCCCTACACCAACCATATACCTAAACCTACCCCTCACAGAAAACTTTATGCATTTTAGATTTTCAAAAAAGAACACCATTTAGTATATTTTTAAGCCTTTTGAGTACTCTAGGTATTGTCCTCATAAACCACCTTCATATTGTAATACCTGTAAGCCATAACCCATAAGTCATTATACAGGAACACACACACACATATATATATATATAAGTGCACACACACACACACACACATATATATATATATAAATATATATATATATATATATATATATATATATATATATATATATATATATGACTTGCAAAGTTTTTTTTTTTTTTATTATTATATATAATTTAATAAAAATAAAACTTTTTTTTTTTTTTTTTGCTTTTGGACACAAGCGGCTCACTGGTGTATTCTAGCAGGCTTTCATCACATACCTGTAGGGTTTGACATGCCATTTTCTCTCTCTCTAATCAGAAACAGCTTCTCGCTCAGGTGGAGTTTTTGTGAGCCAACTCTAACAGCACTAAACATTTCCTGGGCCACTTTGGGTTGAAGGTCCTTCCCAGTGTTTTGAAATACAATAACTGGCTTGTTTGATTGTTAAAGTGATAACCATGAGAGCGGGGCTGCCCCATTTATCAAATTACCAACTTAGTGAAGGCTCGCAGAAATCTGCCGGTAATGAATGAGACATTGCAGGAGAGAATGCAAGAGTGAGAGAGAGACAGCAGGGCCAGTTATGTGGGATGGTGGGTCCTTGTCTGTTATCTTTCTTTCTTTTTTCCCACTCCAAATCATGTGTCTAGGGCTTTATGAAATTTAAAGTGGTGTCTGGCTTTTTGCCTCCAACAGAACGGTCTTTGACGGGCTGAGCCGCAGTGTAAGGAGAATGTGTGATAAGGGCAGGCCAGACCTCCTGCTGAAAACGTCCACCGACGACCTGGGCAAGGGTCAAGAGTCAACTGGCAAATATATCTCCAGCTCTCACCATCATTCACTTTTAAAATTGATAAAGACAGACGAGAAGGCAGATGGCAGGAGAAGTGATCAGGAAAAGGAGGGAGAAGTGTCAGGGTCCTCTATAAACGGGCACTTTGTGACGATCATTGGAAATGCCCTCCCCATAATGCTGTGCTGTCTGACCTCACACTTCAAAGGGTAGGTGAGAACTCCAGCGGGTGACCTTGCTAGGGATTCAACCTTGTTTACTGTGGTCACATGAAGCTTCACCATAACCTGCACTGTTCCATTTATGTGCCATTTTTCTGGCCATGCTTTCCACCATTGGGCAGAAATAACATTTATGTAATTTTACATTAAATTTGATTTTAGTTTTTTATATACAAATAAATAAACAAAGTAAAGTAAATAAATGAATAAATACATTATGTAGACAATTCATGTAGCTAAAACTTGCTTTGTAGTTAGTAAAGCATATTGTTTTGGATTAAAAGCATCTGCCTCTGATGAATAGGCATGTAAAAAATTTATGTTTTTGAGCAATAATATTATATGCTATAAAAGTGCAATTATATCATATTTATTTAAATTATATGCATTATAATTATCTAGAAATGTTTTTTTTATTATTTTTTTTTATGTTGTTTCTTTAATGATATGGAATGAATACAATTGGTAAAATAATTCATAATAATGAATGCATTCATAATAACTGAAAATAATCTTTATGTACATACACATTTTTATGAATTCTAATTATGCATGGAATAAAGGAATAAATTGTGTGTACACATTTTTATTCAAAAATGTATTAATCAGAAATTATAAATAAATGTAAATAAAGTTTTTAAATTTTTTTGTATTGTTTGTTTTTTTTAGAATAACCGCAATGAAGTATGTATAAGTATGTGTATAAGTGCACACACACACACACACACACACACAAGTAAAAAAAAAAAAAAAAAAAAACATAAGAAAAAACATCATAAATGATAAACAAATATGTTATTATATATATCTATATATATTATTATATATATATATATATATATATATATATATTATATATATATATAACAGTTTTGTTTATCATTATTTATTTTTTTCTCATGTTTTGTTTTTTTTTGTTTTTTTTTTTTTTCTTTGCTAGACCTGGAACTGTGAAGATGTATCACTAGTGCATCACTTTTTACAACCCCCTGCCCATTCCTTCATATAGAATTATTATTTTATATTATTATTTGTAATCATGCATTCTCATTGAACATCATATATACAGTATGTCTGTCCCATTATGTATTGTGTTAGTATTGCACAACTGAATCAGCCCAGCCTTTTTTGCTGTGATTAGCTGCTTTTCTATCAGGGAAACACATTACCCACTCACTACAAACGCTGATCGATTTCTCTAAGACTGCCTATCTGATTGCTTTTATACCTTTATTGATTCTTCAGGATTAATGTTTATGGCTGTCAATTATTCTCATGTATAATTGTTCACATCTGTTTATTGCACGCTGCATAATTGTAGAAAACCGATGATTCTGTTCAAGTTGATCATCCAATTTCAATACGAGAAACAAGCCCTCCATTTTAAAGAGATCACCGCTCTTATGTCAACTACTGTGAGCGTGGTTAATCAACTAAAGCTACCATCACAAATGCCTGATGTCTTGACAGAAGCATTCTGTGTGAAATGCGGTGATCATAGGCTTCATTACAAGAGCAGTTACCAATCAATAAGAGGTGTTTTTTCCTGAATCTGCCTCCATGTCATTCAGAGGATTTGGAACGATAGTAAAACAATTACATGTGAAATTCAGCAATTAAAGGAAATGTTTCTGGATAAAATCATTCATCATTCTGAAAGAAACTCACATTTCAACGTCACTAGCTCCAGTTGGTATACCCCCCCCACCCCCATGCACGACCAGGTTTAGTAGATAACTAGAGTCTAACCACAGGAAATGATGCAGATGCTTTTGAAGGAATTACATGACGTGTCTATCAAAGCTGTCTGTGAAGGGCTCGGGCAATTTAAGACCGGCATTGTTCATGGCTATCCGCTGAAATTGTTATGAATATAAGTCAGAAGTGGGCACATACAAATAGGACTATCTTCGAAAGTGCTGTACGCTTGAATGTAAAGGCTTATTTCCATTTCATATCTGTTATTGTTGTTCAGACAAGAGGATATCCCACTTGATCTATAGTTATTACCTCAAGAGTGATGCCTTTGACAGATATTACAGTCTGTAAGTAGAATCTACTTTTATATAATGTAAATTTTTCCATTTGGGTCCAGTAACTACAGTTACTGCTTGCAATCTAATAATCTGTCAGTATTGTCACTTATGGTTTAATCATAAACAAAAGACGTCATGGACATCTGATAAATGTCTGATTGAGCTTGATCTGAGTGAAATGGTCTACCAACTGAAGGCAGATTGAATTGGTGATCCAGTTTAAAGTTTAGTTATTCACCTGATTTGTTTTTTCAAAACGTTTATGTTTATTTTTTAGTTTATTAATTTTTTTTTTTTATTAGAACAGTCATATTTATTGGTTTTTTATTTTTTTTAGTGGATTTTTTTCAAAGGGGATGCATAACATCGATCTAAAGTGACAGTAGATACATTATTTAATGTTGTTAAAATATAATTGCAAATAAATGCCTGTGCTTTTTAACTTTCTAAGCAGGTACAAATTCATAATAGAAGAATTGGTTTCTTGAGCAGCAAATCACAATATAAGAACTGATTTCTAAGGCTCATGTGACCACTGACGACTGGAGTAATGATGCTGAAAATTCAGCTTCATCACCATAATATATTACATTTGAAAATATCAGTAAAATAGTAAAAGAGTTAGTTTAAATTATAATAATATTTGACAATATTACTGTTTCTCACTGTTATCGTTTTTTTTTTTTTTTTTTTAATCAAATAAATGCATCAGACCACACACTTTTGAACAGTAATGTAATATTCATTTCATTTTCAACTGTCCCTTTAAGTAAAGTTAGCAACGTGAAGAAATATTTCCTGGCATATTTTTGTTAGAAAGTGCCGCTTTTTGCATGCACAAACATTTTATTTGAAATGCATTTTTTTCTTTTTCAGAATCTGTATACAGATCAAATCTAAATAATATTGATGGAATTCTGTGCATGTAAACATAGTCAGTCAGAGACTTGGATGTAAATACAGCATAAAAAAGGACAACAGCAGAGGGAGATGCATGAGTTCTCCAAAGGAGAGGTAATTAACCACTTTTTTTATCGGTTTTGTTTTCACAGGAACACGAGAGATGCCGCCCAGCTCTAAAATGAATAGGTACCCCCCGGTTCACTCTCTTTCTTTTCAAATACAAATCACACACATATGCACACACAATGCGCACCCTCGGCCCACACTTGGCACCGTCAGGCCTCATTGTTGCCAGTCCCGTGGAGGTGGGAAAGCGTTAGTGGGTGTGGAAGCTAAACAGCCTCTACCCCAGGCTGTAGGCCCTCCCGAGGGGGTCCGCGACTGCCCCTGTGAGTAAGCTTGTACTGTGCCTGCCCTTGACATGCCTTCTCCATGGACGGTGGGTCGGAGGGGTGCGGTGCCAGCAAGCTGAATGGCATGAGCCCATGCCAGATGGTACCAGCTGCGCCGAAACGCCTCTCTGCGGTGACACCTGTCCACTCCGCGCACCTCCAGGAGCCATCAGCAACTGCCCTAAAGAGCCGTCAGCGGGAAATGAGGCGCTAACCCGGGAGTGAAAAGCCTTCAGGCCCATGCCGGGTTCACACCGGTCCCCGCTGAGCCACTCTAATGAGGACGGAGCCCGGTGCCAAGACACGTTTAGCAGCCATGCTGTTTACTTTATCATCATTACTCAACCTGACCCTGTGCCTCCATGAGTTCAGTGACGATGCCGCCAGGACGGTCGCAGGTTGGACAGACAGTCGGCACATCTGACTCTGGGCCGAGAGACAGAGGGCATGCTGGGATTGGGCACAGAGCGCTTGTGTGTTTGTGGAGGCCATCACTCAATGAACGCATGCATGATGTTTGTGAAAAATGTGGACGTTAAATCATAGATTTTGTCATTATTTACTCAATCTGACCTGCATTTTGAAGAGTATTCTGGCTGCTCTTCATAAAAAAAAAAAATAAAGTCAAGGAGAACCAAGGTTATAAATCTCCACAGTTACAAAAAAAAATATATATATATATATATATATATATATAAAAAAACACACAGTTTCTGTCAATCTTCATGTTAATCTTCAGTACCTATTGAGTACCTATTGCATCCTTCATATCTCTGAAGAGTCTTTAGTTTTATCAAATTTATACAGCTGTACCACTTCTCTTTAAAAATAACAGTCGAGCTCCTGGAGGTATGCCGTGGGTGGAGATAAAGAGTCACGCACACACAAAGCTTTTGGTGTAGCGATCATCTGCAAGCTGTGACATCGAAATAAATATTTCCCTTTAACACTGTTTTTTTTTTTTTTTTTTTTTTTGGGAAGCTGGACAAGGTTATCTTTCCCTCACACCCAAAAACACACTTCTTTGGTGTCATTGTTGATTTTGTGGTGAAAAACTAAATGACAAATCCTTCATGTCGATGTGTGTGTGCACACGCCTTGCTGGAGAAATGCCCATAGAAGGAATCCCACCCTTTTATGATGTCATTCAGGACCATACTCGAGAGAGAGAGAGAGAGAGAGAGAAAGAAAGAAAAAAAAAACTTTCAGAAACTTATATATGAACACTGAAGGAGTGCATGCATCCAAATTGTTTTTTTTGAGACTTTAGCTCATTTTAGCATGAGAATCCAAATCCTTTAGCAGAGTAAAGAAGTCAGAATGCGTGAAATAGCATTAGATATCACCTTTAAGTCATAATGATACTCTCACCTCGAGTCAAATCTGTTCAATGAATTAGTTGATCCAGTTCACCTAAAACAGTGAAGGATTAATTTGCATATCAGACTGATCCAGTTCTGGAGCTCAGATAAAGGATTGTTCTGTCATCATTTATCATCCCTCATGTTGATCCATACCTGTATGAACTTTTTAGGAACATCCTGACCAATTATTTCAATATCATAAAATTCAAGGAGAACTTGAGGCTGCCAAGCTCCATGATGACCAAAAATTACAACAAAAACAAAAAAAGAGTCAATATGGCTTGTGCCCTCTGTGTTCAAATTGTCTCTCTTTGTGGTGAGGAGTATTCTTGGAGAAAAAAGGAGTGAGGTCTGATTTGATCAAACATGAATTGATCTTTTTCGAGTCAAATCTGTTCAGTGAACTCAATTCAATTCATGAATCGGACTGATAGTCTGTTGTCAGTATATCACGTTCACGTTTAATTGTGAAT